>NC_068983.1:98063944-98064613 GCF_001194135.2 Octopus bimaculoides
CCTCCATGTTTAACAGTCGGAAGAAGGCAGTCTAGCCCAAATGCTTCTTTTGGCTGTCTCCACACGTATACTCGGCCGGTGGTCGGAAATAAGGTAAAGGATAACTCGTCCAAGAAAATAACATTCTTCCACTGCTTTAGGGACCAATTCTGTAGGTTTTTTACTCCACTCTAAACGCTTTGGAACGTTTGTTTTCGAAAGTAGTGGTTTTCTGATTGCAGCCTTCCTTTGAAATCCGATTCTTTGCAGCTCCCGATGAACAGTTTTTTGTAGAAACTGGGTTCTGGAGGTGGTCATGAAGCTCTGCAGTAATTTTGGGAGTTGTATTTTGTGATCCTTTCTAATAATTCGCGTAAGAGTCTGGCGGTCCCTGTCTGAATTTTTGGTTTTATTCAGGAGTTTTGTTTCGACGAGAAGCTTTTTCCCTCTTTCTCAAAGGCTGTCATTATTTTCGAGACAGTACTTCTTGGTACACCAAACATTTCAGCTGTTTTCGTTACACTAGCGCCTGCCATACAAGCACCAACAATTTGACCTCTTTGAAAGTCCGATAGATCTGTCATTTTAATGAATTTTAATTACCTTCTTCTGATGATATCTGAAAAGAAACAGCAGTTTTAGCAAATATATTAAGCAACACTAATAATAAATCAAAAAACATAAAAATAA
>NC_068983.1:98068815-98072788 GCF_001194135.2 Octopus bimaculoides
AATATACAGGGATTAGCATTGAGTTGCTTCTCCAACATACTGCTAATCCCTGTATATTTATGATGATAAATGGTTTTACCGATAAAGGTTTTTTCATACTGAACTACTTGGCAAAATTGTTAATTCTATTATTAATTGACGATTCCCTGCCCTTATTCTTGTATATTTTATATATATATATATATATATATACGACGGGCTTCCTTCAGTTTTCGACTACCAAATGCACTCACAAGGCTTTGGTCGGCCTGAGGCTATAATAAAAGACACTTGCCCAAGGTGCCATGCAATGGGACTGAACCCGGAACCATGTGGTTGGTAAGCAACCTACTTACCACACAGCCACTCCTGTCCATAATGTTTTTTAATGTAAACCCTTGTGGTTAATAAAGGAATCCTCCTCCTCCTCCTCATCATCATCATCATCATCATTATTATCATCATACCGAAAAGATGAAAGACAAAGTCGACCTCGGCGGAATTTGAAACTAATAGTAACAATGATTTCTGTATATTATAAATGAAGAAATCATTATTAGTTTCAAGCTCCGCCGAGGTCGACTTTGCCTTTCATCCTTTCGGGGTCGTTTAAATACGTACCAGTTATACACTGACCTCGATGTAATTGACTTACCCGCTCCCCCCAAATTTCAGACCTTGGGCCTATAAAAGAAAGGATTATTATTATTATTATTATTATTAGTTTTTCTTTTTTCACTTTAAATCTATTTCTTTCTGACTGTCTTCCCAATACCTAGGGCAAAAAAACTAACTGTATACATTGATAGGCTATTAGAATAAACACTCTAGATTGTTCATTTATAAAATCTCGTAGTTATCATCATCATCATCATCATCATCATCATCATCAACGTCGTCGTCGTCGTCGTCGTCGTCGTCTTCCTCATGTGTTGCATCGTATTTCTGAAATTCTGAGAATGTTGTTCTCTGACACTACTTACACACACAGCAGTACTCCATTTTCAAGTTGGTAGAAGCATTAGCGCATCGGAGGGAAAGAAATACTATACAGCATTCGTCCTTTATGTTCTGAGTTCAAATTCCGGAGGGGTTCACGTCATTTTTCATCCCACTATGATCGACAAAATTAAGTACCAATCAAATACTGTGTTCGATGGTATTGGAAATTCCCCTCCCCTACCAGCCTTGTACCTAAATCAGAGACCGTTGTTTACATTTACTCATACGCAGTCATTTATATACAAACATAGGTGAGGCTGCGTGGTAAGAAGTTTGCTTCTTAGCCACATGGTTCTGGATTCAATCCCACTGCGTGGCACATTAGGAAAGTGTTTTTTACTATAGCGTCGGGCCGACCAAAACCTCGTGAGTGGATTTGGTAGATGGAAACTGATTTGATAGATGGAAGCCTGTCGTGTACATATAATAATGATAATAATAATAACAACAACAACAGAAACAACAACAACAACAATAACAATAATAATAATAAAAATTATTATTATTATTATTATTATTATTATTATTATTATTATTATTATGATTATTACTATAAGTAACAACAAAAGAATGGGACCTCGATATTAGTTTAATAGAGGATTATTTATATATGTTATAATTTAGAACAAACAGTGAGAAGTTGTCATTATAGTTCTAACATCTTGAGAACTGCTGTTGGCTTGTTTACATCCCACTAACTTAACGGTTCAACTAAAGAGACTAATAGAATAAGTAAGAGACTTAAAAAATGTAAGCACTAGAGTCAATTTGTTAGACTAAAACCCTTCAGTGCTCCAGCATGACTGCAGTCCAACAGCTGAAACAAGTAAAAAGTAGAAGTTAAATATTGCACATTAAGTATTGATTTTATACACATACATCAAACACTTGCTTGGACATAGACATTGATACGTATACGTATATAAGGAAAATAGACCAAGTCTTAAGGGTAGTGCTTCTCAACCGGAGTCCATATGGCCCCTGAGGATCCTTATAAGATTTTTGGTGGCCTACAAAACAAAATAGTAAATTGGGGATCCACAATAGTTTTTTAAAAGGCTCCTGAAAAATAGCAACTAAAAAAAACATAAGAATATAGTGAAACCAGAGGAAGAAACCTGGGACGGATCTAAAAGAACTAACTGTAAAGTGTGAATCTTAAACAATAATAACAAGCAAAAACACGCGAAATAAGATATAGTTAAAACCAATAGAAAAAAATAATAGCAAAAGAAATTATAAGCAGGACATTAGGAATGGGGGGAAAAAAACCCTTCAGAAAAAGAAATACACTGAATATTGATGATGCTAACGTGGATAATAATATCAACTCTGAACAGAAGCACCACGATAGAATGAAATGCTCTAACATTGCTAAACCAACTCCTTATAATAATAGAAACTTCCAATGTAGTAATAATTTGAGGACGCCATTGTGGTATAATGTAGTATTTGATAGGCAAATAACTTCCAACATTCTGAGGAAATTTTTCGCTGAAATTGATAAACGCAATTGAGTAAGTACCATGAAACATTTAATGGGTACAATATCAGACTGGCATTCTCTACAAGCAACAAGTAAGCACAATACATAGCAGCGCACAATATTAGGAGACTGTCTGAATTTCAGAGAGCTAAAGAAAGCAATAAGGTAGCTAGTGGGAATGATTTTAATAGCAATATTCCTAATGGTAGCAACCAGGATCATAGGGCCGAAAAGTTAAACAGCCAATAGGAATGGGCCCTGAATATTACGACTGAATACAATAGTAGGGAACACTGTACCTGAACGGAGGGAAGTAGTGTAGGGGAAGTAACTCACAATTCCTACACAAACCGGACCAGGTATAAGGAATCACTAGAAATGATAGCCTGGAAACCTGAGACGGTAGCCGCAATATAAACAATAATAGATCAATAGATACACAAACAAAGAGAATATTTAGTTCGAATCCCATTAGTATAGGTAGAACTAATAAGGAAAGAAATTTCTGTAATTGTAGTAAAAATAAGATTTGTCCTTTAAATACAGAGTGTATGAGGAAAAGCTTAATATACCGATGTGAGAGGGAAATCCTACTTTTACATCGGTGCGATCTCGAAAAACTTCAAATCGAGACTGGAAAACCATTTAAGTTCGTTAAGGATAGAATTAAAAGGCACAACACTAGCTTGAGTAAGTTCGTCTGGTCCATTAAGGATAAAAACGATAGCTTTAGTACAGAATGAGGAAAAAATTAGCACAGCTGCACCTTATTTTACAGGAGGTAAAAATGCATCTTGTGCATAGAGGCAATTTACCAGATTTTTACATCGGAACACCAACTGCTTAACGGCAGACTTCAACAGGCCTTGAGATGTCCGCACCTGAATGGGAAAAAATTTAAATACTTCTATGTAAGTGATAGATAAGACTTTATCCTCTAAACAACGAGGAGGTGCTAGAATTTAAGTTGTAAATGTTAGGACAATATCTAGTTTAACTTTCAACTAGTTATCAATATTCTTACCGGCGAGAAAATATCTTTTTTTGTAAATCACAGCAACACATGTAGGGCATAGTAACTTTCATATAATCTAAATCTCAATTATCAAGTGCATCTTTCATATGGGCATCTTAAGGAAGCTTTTTATACCATAGATTTATAATTTAATCTAACAGAATTTCTTCAGTTAATATAATTAAACTTAAATTACTTTTAGTTAATTTCTTTTAATACATAGATGAAGTTGTATTAAGACTCTAAGATATATATATATATATATATATATATATGTCTTCCTCCATCTTTCTATCTATACCTCTGTCCTGGCCTCTACTTCACTGCTATACCCTTCTGTCCCTTCCTCCTTGTTCCACTTCCTCCCTCCACCATCCTCTCTATCTATTTATCTATCTGTCTTCCTCTATCTTCCTATCTACCCTCTGTCCTGGCCTCTACTTCACTGCTTCTGTCCCTTCCTCCTTGTTCCACTTCCTCCCTCCACCATC
>NC_068983.1:98074338-98075694 GCF_001194135.2 Octopus bimaculoides
ATATATATATATATATATATATAAAACAAACAAGCAGGTGTATTAGTTTGACGCTCGGTAAGGTGAGAAAGTCTTTTACGTTTCGAGCTTACGCTCTTCAACAGAAAGGAACACGATGAAATAAACAGAGAGAGAATATACATATTTATATATATATATATTTAGCAATAAGAAAATGGAGGGGAATATGTGATACTCATCAACTTGCAAACACTGTACTATGTTAATTAACCTGTTTATTTTTCAACCAAAAGGACAATAAAGACAATATACAAACACATATGACACAATATGTCATATCAACAATTAAAAATTCAAAAGGACATCTGGTGACCGAAGAAGGGACAAAGTCTTACAGTTGTTTCGGCTGAGAGGACTTAACAGCAAAAATTTCCCCTCCCCAATGCCAGCAGGATTCCAAATACCCACTACCAGCAGGACTCTAACTTCTCCATAAACAGAAAAATAACGGAGTATCTTATCGCAGGTTAAAAAAGTCTAGACATTATTATCATAACAATTCCTCTCGAAATAATTTTTACATAAATCCCTCCATTACAAACAGGCCTAACACGTTCGTACCCCACAGGTTTCGCATATAAACAAATATATATATACATATAGGTCTGAACATTGTGCTGAAAATATAGTGATAAGAACCCTTGCACCGGTCGTCCTTTCCAAACGCAACTAAAAGCGTATGTACCAGGAAACATGTATGTATGGGAGTGTTTACATATACATATGTGTATGTATGTATGTTTGGGTGGGTATATATATATGTCTGTCCTCCTCATATATAGTAACTATAACATTTGACTCTTTGGTGTGCATATATAGACATTTATGTATGTACATCTAAACACACATATAGGTATTCATGTATTTATATTTATGTATTTATGTATATTTGTATATATTAAAGTATGCATGCATATGCATATATATGTGAGTTTTCATGACTCTTTATATGGTCTTTTTATATCCTCTTATATTTTTATATTTATATTGGAATTTTGTAAACTTCATGAACTGAACTTTGTAAATCTCTGAAGAGGCCTAGAGAATCATGCATGTACGTCCATTGCATCCTTTTCATCTACCAATTACTCCAGCGTACTGGAGTTATATAGATAGAATGAGGCATGCCGCACTAGGCCGAAACAGCTGTAAGACTTTGTCCCTTCTTCAGTCACTAGATGTCCTTTTGAATTTTGAATTTTTAATTGTTGATATGACATAGTGTGTCATATGTGTTTGTATATACATACATACATATATATATATATATGTGTGTGTGTGTGTGTGTGTGTGTGTGTGTGTGTATACACATATATATATATATATATGTGTATA
>NC_068983.1:98075963-98077427 GCF_001194135.2 Octopus bimaculoides
ATATATATATATATATATATATATATATATATATATATATATATACATATACATATATATAATGCATGCATAGATAAATGTATATATACATAGTAGGTACCCTATCCAATAAAAACTGTAGGCCCACCCTTGGGATGGTTCTCAGTGTAGCATAAACATAAAAGAACAATACAAATGGCGTTTAAAATTCACATCACCTGTTTCAGCGGCATTTTATTAATGCATTCTTAGATTAGATCAAGGTAAAAACCCGCCATCTTCAGGTGATTTTAAACAAGAAAACGGGTAAGGCAGAAAACACAAGGCAGAAAATATAAATTGACTAGCTCATCAAACTACATGATTGGACAAGTGAAGTTTTTTTAGAAGAACAATAGAATTTATAAGGGCCGTTTGTAAGACCCATAAGAGAAAAGTTCAAACATTAATTTCTCAAATCGATACCTTAATTAGTTTTTGGTCCTGGCTGAAGGATCAAGAAAGACGTAAGTCATATAATAAGGGAAAAAAGACCTACCCAGGAGTGATATATAGATAAGACGACAGGCAAAAGGTGTGCGCTGATGTGCGTATATGTATGTATTTAAGATAACATATAGTACATATGTGCGTTCTTATGTGGTATAAGTAGCGGCAGCCTGAATCTTTTGTCTGATATTTTATCCATACTACTCTCCTGAGTAGATGTTTTTTTTATGCTTTCCTTCACAACCTTGCTATAAAGTAGGTGGGTGTTCAATATTAACTCTAAGGTAAAAAGTGGAACGTACTTTTGATCACGAACAAGCACAAAACGGTCCGACGTTTGTTAGTACAACTTATTAACACTGCTGTTGTACACTCTATTTGTCTATCTACTCGATTGTTACCTAAAAGAAACAACAGCGTCGCTGTTGTAAAAGTCTGTTTGTCTGCCTATCTGCTTGAATTTATTATTACTCCTCAATGTTTTATTCAAGTGAAACACCAATAGCATTAACATTATATGGCAACAACATTGAAACGGTGAGCTTTGAAATGACTTCAACTTTACTGTTATTACTTACAGTTATTACCATTACTGCTGTCGCTGCCATTGCACCTAGTTCTGCTACTGCCACTTCCACTGTCCCTGCTGCTGCTGCTACTACTACTACTACTACTACTACTACTACTACTACTACTACTGATAATAATAATAATAATAATAATAATCATAATAATAATCATAATAATAATAATAATAATAATAATAATAATAATAATAATAGACGAAAGCCAACCATACAAGTATTTAGGAGTCAATGAACTAGATAGGATACAACATACACAAATGAAAGAAAAAATAAAGAAAGAGTACTATAGACGAGTTAGATCAATACTAAAAACAGAGCTCAATGCTAAAAACAAGATAATGGGTATCAACACTTTAGCTGTCCCAGTTATAAGCTACAGCTACAACATCCTTAACTGGACACTAAACGA
>NC_068983.1:98078286-98080484 GCF_001194135.2 Octopus bimaculoides
AACTCGAATGTGGAATCTAAAAACAGAAACAATTCCTATCATAGTAGGTGCCTTAGGTATAATAAAAAAATATTCAGACAAATGCATAACAAAAACACCAGGACTTACAAATATATATAACATACAGAAAATTGCACTACTGGGCACTGCACACATCCTACGCAAAACACTTTCAATACAGTAACTATAAGAGCATCACAGCAAACCACAGCACATACCCAAGGCACACAGAGCTGCGCTCGGTAGTGAAGTGAAAGCACGTTATAAAAATAAAACTACTGAACAATAATAATAATAATACTTTCTACTGAAGGCACATGTCCTGAAATTTAAGGAGAGGGGTCTAGTCAATTACATCGGCCCCAGTGATTCATTGGGGCTTATTTTATGAAAGGCAAAGTCGACCTCGGTGGAATTTGAACTCAGAACTTAAAGACGTACGAAATGCTGCTT
The DNA here is from genome assembly GCF_001194135.2 of Octopus bimaculoides. Taxonomy (NCBI): domain Eukaryota; kingdom Metazoa; phylum Mollusca; class Cephalopoda; order Octopoda; family Octopodidae; genus Octopus; species Octopus bimaculoides. The sequence continues at coordinate 98,078,740 of NC_068983.1, forward strand.
AGCATTTTGCCCGGCGTGCTAGCGATTTTGTCAGCTATGATAATAAAGGTTTTAAGTTTGCCACAAGTCCAGCCATTTTGGGGAAGGGGATGAATCGATTACATCGCCCTCATTGTTTCACTGGTACTTAATTTATCGACCACGAAGGGATGAAACTCAAAGTCGACGTCAGCAGGATTTGAACTCAGATCTGAGCAACGAGCGAAATACTCCTAAGCGTTTAGTCCAGCGTGCTAATAGTTCTACCAGGTCACCGCCTTAGCTATAATAATAATAATAATAATAATAATAATAATAATAATAATAATAATATAGTTTAATGGTCTCATGTTTAAAGTGTGTATAGTTGTTGTCTCCTGATATGATTGATGCTTGTTTAATGCTTGCAAGGGACAAGTTTCGTATGACATCAACGGAGGGTAGCTCTCGCAGTGTCTGTTCATAGATCATTGTACGTTTCTCTAGCGTAATCAAGATTACAGGCTGAACGTGTGTAGCTGGGTGAAATTGGGGAGGAATGAAGGAGAGGATTATCTGTGCAAGAGTTGAACGCAAGGGTAAACAGGCGAGAGATGTTTGAGAGAGAAGAAAGCGGAGAACGCACTGCGATAGTGTGATTTGAATGGTCAGTGCGATCTGAATGGATACCAGCGTTTAAAATTTGAGAGAGAGTGACGAAGCATTTAGACTGCAAGTTTCGAAAGGGAACTCTCATACTAGACACAATCTAAAGCAAGGATTCTCAACCAATTTTATCTATGGACCCCTTTGATTACTATCTTATTCTGGTGGACCCCCATAGCCATTCGATGTTTAAAAACTAGTTTTATAGAAACTTCTTTCAAAATTCCTATTTGGTCTTTCACACATTAACTTGGGGTAGGTTGAACTATATAAAATGTTAGAGAAAGAAACCTAGCTGTTTCTTGCAATAAATACCAATATATACATCTAAAGCAAAATTTTTTTCAGGGGCCCTTAAAATACTAGTACGGGTCCTCAGTTTACTATTTTATTTCGTGGATCCCAAAAATTCTTATATGGACCATGAGGGGCCATATGGAACACTGGTCTAAAGCTTTGCTATCTAGGGCAACGGCATTGCTTTCTCACATACATTAGTGGATGATAAGAAAGTTCCCTACCCTCCTCCACTAGATCTGGGTTTACAGGAACCATGTCGGTGATAGTTGTTTGGTAACAGACGTAAGCTGATATCATGCGTTGTAAGTGAAATTTTGCTGTCGAAGAGATATTCAGAAAATTTAAGAACACACTATGAAGTTTAATGGGACGCAGGGGAATTGTAAAAGAAACGAGGTCACTGAACCATAAAAGCAAGACGAAAATCGTGGGAACTTTATGGCAATGCATACTGGAAAGAAATAGACAAAAATAAGGACAACAAATTTGGGGTATATATAAATGGTTAAAATGAGTATTCTACGATGCAATTGCATATATATGCACACATACATATATTCTTGTGTATTTACACATATTTGTGTACATATATGAATAAATGCATACACACATACACATACATACACACACATAGAGAGACAAATATGCGTATATAAACACATACAAACTCACATACGCATGTATAAAACATGTACAAATATAAACATATGATATATATATATATATATATACACTCAGACATATATAAGTGTATTTGCGTGCGTGCGTATGTGTGTGTGTGTGTCTGCGTGTGTGTGTGTGTGTGTGTGTGTGTGTGTGTG
>NC_068983.1:98080833-98083489 GCF_001194135.2 Octopus bimaculoides
GCTCAGCCGCATGCAAGTTAATTTCACGAGCAAGCTGTTCCGTTGACAGGATCAACTGGAACCCTCATCGTCGTAACCAACGGGGTGCCAGTTATATATATATATATATATATATATAGGGGGAGAATTCACAAAAAGAACAAAAGACGAAGACAGATGATGTAGACAACAAACAGATGTATTAGTTTAACGCTCGGGAAGTGAAAAAGTCTTTAAAGTTTCGAGCCTACGCTCATCCACAGAAAGGAACGCAGAAAGAGACAAAATAAAGAACGTGTAGTGGCTAGCGATCTATCATGGCGAATACCGGATATATTTGGAACAAGGTACAGAGGGTAAGAAAGGTGGTTGGAGGAAGGGAAGAAAGGATGTAAATGGAAAATTGCTGAAAGGAAGTGAGGATGCCCAAAGGAGATGAGCAGAGTATTTTAGTGAGCTGTTAAATGTGGAGGATGTTAGGGAGGCAAGTATAGTGGATGTAGGAGGAAAGAGGAGAATGCCTGTTGTTGGGGAATGGAACTATGGTGCAATTGGAAAGAGGAGGTGAGGGAATCCTTGCGGAACATGGCAAACGGGAAGGCGCTAGGTATAGATGGGTGTACAGTGGAAAGGAGGTGTACAGTGGAAAGGAAGTGTGACAGTGATTGAATGGTTAGTGAGGCTTATGAATGTTTGTTACATGGCTGGAAGAGTACCAATGGACTGGTGCAGTGCCTGTATAGTGCTACTGTACAAGGGGAAATGGAATAAATGTGAGTGTGGAAATTTTAGGGATATAAGTTTGTTGTGTGTGGTTGGTAAACTGTATGTGAGAATTCTGATTGTAAGGGTGAGGACCCAGGCAGCGATTGTACAAGGGGAGGAGTAGTGCAGTTTTGGAAGTGGCAGGGGGTGTGCAGATCAAATATTTGTAGTAAGGCAGATGTGTGAGAAGTTTTTGGCAAGAGGGATGGAAGTGTATTGAGCCTTTATGGACCTAGAGAAGGCATATGACCGTGTGGATAGGGATGCAATGTAGCAGGTGTTGCGGTTGTTTGGAGTAGATGGTAGATTGTTGAAAGCTGTTCAGAGTTTTTATAGAGAAACTAAGGCGTGCGTTAGGGTGGGTGGTGAAGTAAGTTAGTGGTTTAATGTGTGTGTGGGGTTAAGACAGAGTTGTGTGATGCCTCCATGGTTGTTTAATTTATATATGGATGGTGTAGTGAGAGATGTAAATGCTAGAACGTTTGGTAGGGGAGCCCAAATGGTGGGAGAAAATGAAGAGAAATGGCAGATGAGTCAGTTGTTTCTGATGATACAGCACTGGTGGCAGATTCGGAAGAGCAACTGAGGAGACTGGTCGTAGAGTTTGGAAGAGCGTGTGAGAGGAGGAAACTTAAAGTGAATGTAGCTAAGAGTAAGGTGATGAGATGTTCGGGAGATGGAATGGCTGGTAGGATGGATGTGAGTATAAATGGTGAGATGTTAGAGGAGGTGAGTGTTTTTAAATATCTGGGATCAGATGTGACGGTGGATGGGTGGTTGGTTGAAGAAGTGGGATATAGAGTGATGGAGAGGAGTAAGATACTTGGAGTTGTGAAAGGTATGCTAAGAGATAAAAGGTTGAGTATGAAAGCAGAGATAACAGGTTGAGTATAAGGGCGTGATTGTGTCGACAGTATTATATGGTGTAGAGACGTGGGGGGATGAGAGAGGCAGAAAGGAGGCGACTAGGTGCGGTGGAGAGGAGATGTTTGAGGGCTACGGTTGGTGTGACACGGATGGACGGGATGAGGAATGAGGAGGTGCGAAGGCGAGTAGGAATGAGAGAAAAACCAACAACCAATATGGATAGACGAATGTTGAGGTGGTTTGGTCACATGGAGAAGATGGATGAGGAGCGGATGGTAAGAAGGGTGATGAAGGCAGAAGTGGTAGACAGCAGAACCAGAGGGAGACCTCAGTTTGTGTGGATGGATGGAGTAAGGAAAGCTTTGGTGGTTAGAGATGTTGGAGTGAGAGAGACAATGGATTTATAAATGATAGGAAATCTTGGAGATTGTTTGTGGACGGATGAGTGAATTTGATGTTGTGAAAGGATGAATGAATTTGATTTTGACGGAAAGCGGGGGAAAGGTACTTCAGCTTGCTTCCCCGCTTTCCACCAATTCATGACATTAGTGTTCTTTGTGGCTATTTTGAGTCGTTTTGACTCTTATTTCTAGCAACTGCCGTTACTATTTTGTACCCGTGTTTATTAACTTGCCTTTAAGTTTTAATTGCTAAGGAGCTACTTATATTATACTATTTTGTTTATATATGACGTTGACCACTAACGTGGACATTCAATGTGCTAGAAATAGATCAAATCTTGTGTCTAATAAGACCTAAATTGTTCTCAACATGAAATATAGCGTGATACCAAAACGTAAGCGGGCAAGACATTTAAAATCACCGAAAAACATCATTATTAAACAGGGACCGGTTTAAAAATTTAACAATCTTACCGACTGTCTATTTCTCTTCAGCCTGATTTGTAATGCAACCATAATTATCAGAACCCCATACAAAGTTGCCCACCGCCATAGGTGCGCGTGTATATGGTTCTGCTAATTACAGCTTAATGGTAAAATTCAAAAGTCTTCGTTTTGGCGCGATAATTCCAGGAATATGTCTG
>NC_068983.1:98085895-98088378 GCF_001194135.2 Octopus bimaculoides
GTGTATGTGTGCGTAAGCTGGTGTGTATCATAGTTCTAAGCAACAGTATGGCTTTCCTCTTAGCCCCATCTTCTCACCCCATTGTGCTGTTGCTGTCTTAGGACCCGAAAATTTGGTACAGTTCCTGTATCTCTCTGTGATTGTGTGTTCGACCACGGTGTTGCCATCGTGGTAGTTGTTGTTGTTATTGCGATCGTTCTCACCGCCGCTGCTGCTGTCGTTGTTGGTCGTGTTGTTGATATTGATATTGTTGCGACCGTCCCTGAAGTTATTGTGTGTGTTTGTGTGTGTATGGGTTCACTTCGTATGTTGTTTGTATCCATGCCCTTTATATAGATTTATTTATTTTATCTTTCTCTATTTCTTATATTTATCACAGGTATGTTACAACTATATTTATTTATTTACGGACCCCCGAAAACAATAATCAGGTTAAAACGTTGGTCACGCACACTCAAGGGCCAAATATTTAAGTTTAATAACAAGATATACGCCCAAGAGGAAGGTGCAGCTATTGGTGTCAGTACTGCTGGCAATGTGGCTAACCTATTAATGGTATGGTGGGATAGGAGACTTAAAGGGAAATTAGTAGAGAACTCCATAAACCTAACTATGTACCCCCGCTATGTAGATGATATCAACATAGTAGCCAAAGCACCCCAACAAGAAAATGTTGATGATCTAGAAGCTAACACTATGAAGAGCATCCAGCAAATAGCTAACTCCATCCACCAGTGTATTAAAATAACGATAAACTACCCTTGTAAGCACCCAAACTATAGCTTACCTGTTTTAGACAGAACTCGCGCTAGAAACGACGAACGGCAAGGTCAAGATCCCTCTCATTATGCCAAACCCATGGCCTCTAAGTACCATGTTTACAAGAACGCAGCTATTGCGGACAACGCTAAGTTCAACATTCTTATTGCTGACTTGGTGAGAGTGATGGGGAAATGTGTCTCGAAATTGCGGCGCTATGGAATTGGATAGACACATACAACACTTCATCCACCGCATGCAGGTATCTGACTACAATCAAAGGGACAGGATTACAGTGTACAAAGGAGCCAGGACTACGTACAAAGCCATCATAGAGGGTGATGCTAGAGGGCTCTGCCTGCTATACAGGAATAAATCCTAGAGCAGCATAGAAAGGACCAGAAAAAAGATGGATACGGCCAACTCTTGGTATGACAACAAAAATACCAGAACGCCGTGTTCGTCGATGCTACCCCTGCCGGTCAACTAGGATACCTTTTTAGAAAACCATTAAGTAAAGCTAATCTACAGATTAAAGTAGTAGAGAGGTCTGGTGACCCTATAAAATCTCTGATTTGTAGAACCTATCCCTTTGATAAGTCTCCATGTACGGAGAAAAATTGTGTTGTATGTAGGATGAACCCACGGGTTAACTGTAAGCTTAGGAATGTAGTGTATAGCTTACGATGTGCTGAGGGACGGCGCAGAAACATGACAACTACATACATAGGAGAGACAGCACGCAGCATAGGAGAGCGTATAGGTGAAGATTGAAGAGAGCTCAAAAAGAATGGAACAGTAACACCTACCACCATACTACATGACTAAAGACAGTAGGGATTAGAAGAAAGGGGAAAAAATAATAGTAAGTAAAACACAGATACAAACAGGGTAATACATACATAATAGACACACATGCACATACCTGTGATACATATAAGAAATAGAGATAGATAAATATAAAAATAAATAATGATAAAATAAAAAGAAGAAAAAGAAATAAATATATTTGCCACATACTTGTGATAAATATAAGAAATGGAGATAGATAAAATAAATAAATAAGTAAATTTATATAAAGGGCATGGATACAAACAACATATGAAGCGAACCTATCCACGCACACAAACACACACACAATAACTTCAGGGACGGCCGCAACAATATTAATATCAACAACACGACCAACAACGACAGCAGCAGCGGCGGTGAGAACGATTGCAATAACAACAACAACAACAACCACGATGGCAACACCGTGGTCGAACACACAATCACAGAGAGATACAGGAACTGTACCAAATTTTCGGGTCCTAAGACAGCCGCAGCACAATGACTTGGTGAGATGATACGGCTGATGGGAAGGCCATACTACTGCCAAGAAATGTGACACATACACAAGCATACACACACAGATACATACACATGCACACACACGCACACACACACACACACACACACACAAACACGGACGCAAACGCATGCGCACATAAGGATACACATCATAGAAGAGCAGACTGGAATAAGTGGAGCAAGAGCACACACGAATACAAGAAAGTGTCGCTGATGAGGTCACAGATGTGTGACGAAAGATTTCCGGTCAATGGACATGAGTTAAAATAAGAACAGTAGTAAGCGAGTGAAGAACAAATATAAGTAGTAAACGAATGAAGATCAAATATATAGTGCGTGTATTTATTTGGGGAAAAAATGACCGTCCCGAA
>NC_068983.1:98089689-98097189 GCF_001194135.2 Octopus bimaculoides
ATATATATATACATTTACGTAACAGCCTACTAATAACTCTACCTGTGTATATATATATATATATATATATATATATAACTGTGGGTATTGGAGTATTGGGGTATCGGGGTGCATACACATACATGCAAACACAAACATACACACATGCATACAAATACATGCATACACATACATGCATACATGCATACGTACATGCATACATACATACATATGTGGGAAAAAGTAAGTTCAAAAGAGAACAATTCAAACTTTTTGAGAGATCCAAAAAGAGAGAAAGAATGATTTTTCATAAAGGTTCATCATATTCATAAAAAAACAGCCACAGCAAGTAATAAGAATATGAAAATAGTAGTCGAAAAATATTGTTATGGGTATATATATACCATAAAGAATTATAGAAAAATGGAGGACAAAAAGATGTTGAATCAAAATTAGATATTAAATCCTATTTTGTATCTAAATCTAATTTTGTAATTAAATCTAATTGTATTTAAATCTAATTTTGATTTAATATCTTTTTCTCCTCCACTTTTTTTTCTTTTTTATACTTGTTTATGGTATATCTATACCTATAATGATATTTTCAACTACATACATACATATGTTTATACACATGCACACTGACGCACGCATATTCGCACAAACACACACAAATAGAATGCAGCTCTGATAACGGACGGAGCCAACGACTACTGAAAAGTTTACAAGACTCAACGAAAATTTTAGAAGAAATAAATAAGTAAATGAGTGGAAATCGAACCGGTAAGTGTGTTAAATATTAAGGCAGTAAAGGGGAATGACTCCCCACAGACACAATAAAATATGCTTCAACACACGAATTCACATAAAGAATCATGATAATCAAATACAAAAACGAAATATATATATACAACCACACACACACACACACACACACACACACACAAATAAACATATGGATGGATGGATGTATGTATACGTATATATTATATCTTATTTAAAACTATTGTGCAAAAACATGAATGTGCACGATACAGTATCGCAACATTGTCATGTGTGCCACATCGCACAACCCAATTAAAAAAAATTCAGTCGTTTCGACCTGTCCACACATTTTAAAATTCATTTCCATAAATTTCTGTCATGTGAAACATCCAGTAGTACTTGAAATCGTGCTGAACGCAATTTAATCTGATATTTGGAATTTACTCTCAATCTGCTCATGTGTATCCTCAGCAAACCGCTATTTTAACCAAACCATGGATCGGTTTACGTAATCATCTTTATTTTACATTCGGATACGCTTAAATCACGTTCTATTCACTTCTAATACAAAGTGAGTATAAGGCAAATGTATATTTTCGTTTTAAAACATCAAACAAAATCTATATTCTATAGCTCCTGCGTGGTTGAATGTGGTCAAATTTAACAAAATTTGTGCATAAGTATGTAATGAAAATAGTTCAATTCCAGCAATATCCAGAGTGATAAAACGTGTGAGATTGAAGGATCATATAAATATAGAAAACACCATCACCACCAACAACAACAGAATCAAGTAGAATGCACTTATTTTAAAGATTGAATATTATTTTAATTTTATAATTATGCCTTCTATTAGCTATGGGAATATAAAACAAATCAGAAACCTGGTAAAAAATACAAAATAGGATTGTTTCACTTACACTGTTATAGTTGTGTAGTTAAATATGAAATATATTCCATTCCATTTAAGACAAATTACGCATGCATGTATATGTTTTATGTAGGAGAAAGCTTATGATAGGGAGTACTTTGATATTACAATTTATGACACATCAAAGCGCAACATGTTCCAGTGTAAGGCACAAAAGATACTTCAGATGTTTTAGCTTTCAAACGTACTCTGACGCAATCAAGCAAGTCACACGTTATCCATGTACAATGTCCGTCACGGTACCCAAAAAATTCGCAAGAACTGTTTTTGGCACAAACACGCATTGATGTTCTATTTCTGAACATAAGGTTATTAGCTCTATTCAAGTATACTTTATTCTTATAGTTACAGCTTGGTTTTGGTGTCAAAGTACCATTAGCACACGTCACATTCTCGTTAGATTTCTTCCAGTAATTAAGGTGACATGAATAAGTAATATTCGTATTTTCTGGGACTCTGCTTCCAAACGGAAGATATTGCAGCGTTTCTCCATTTCGGTAGCTATATAATCCAAGCTCGGGTAACAGTTGGCAGTTCTTAACACAACTTGGAAGGTTTCCAGTCCATGTTCCATTTTCTAAACAGGTTCTTTTAGAATCTCCCAACAAAGTTTCTCCTGCTGAACAGCTATATTCAATAACTGAAAAATTTTGTGACAAAATAAAATTTAATCCATGCAGTTTCTCAATTTTACACGTTTTTCTGCACTGTAGGTTTGGGTACCATTCACCCGACAAGCATTGAACGACTCCATACGTGACAGGAATGAAAGATCGTTTGCAAGAATATAACACTTTCTCTCCTTCATTGATTAAGGTTCTTGGTTTTAATATTGTACCTTCAGAAATAGTCACCACTCTGCCAGCAATTTCAGGCACAACACAATTCAAAGTGCAAACAGGTGTCGGAAAGTTCCAGCTACCGTCTTGAAGACAAGTTAATACAGATTCACCTTTCACATTATATGGTTGCGTGCAACTGAAATGAATTGTTTCGTTAATTTTAACTTCATTTGTATTGTTTATATTGCCATGTTTGGGTGGAAGCGGTGGCAGACATTTAGTACTTTCACAAACTGGTGGTGGGGACGACCACTGTTTAGTTTCTTGACAACGTATTGAACTGTTTCCTCGCAAAAAATAACCAGAAAAGCAGGTAAAGTAAACAACAGAGTTATATGTGTATGCAACATTTGTCATGAAACTATTAGCAGGTTTATGAAAAATTGGGCAGGCTGTTAACTTACATTGTATAACTTCATACGTCCATTTACCATTCCGACAAACAATCTCGGTCGTATTGCCTCGGTTTGCTTTAAAATATCGGTTGCATTTTTGTTCCAGATATATCTTTTGTTCTTCCCATTTTATGATATATTGTATTCTACTGTTGTTTAATTCCGGTAAAGAACTGCAGTTTAAGAAATCTATCACTTGTTTAAAAAACCAAGGAGTAAAGTTTTTGTCAATTGAACTTCTATGACTATATTCCGACAAAATATTTTGCATAATACTATTAAATGCATTATTCTCACTTTTCACAGTGAATATGATTAAAAAAAGAAAATAGAAATATGTGAATATCATTTTCTGAATTTTGATGGTAAACTTTACGTAAATAATTTACAAAACTATATTGCCGAATGAATAGCTGTAAGTCTTTTACAGTCGAGTTAGTAGGCAGTTCGTCGATTCCACAAGTGTATCTTATAAAAATATTTTCATTTATATACTTCTTTAATTTTGAAATTAAGGCATATGGCATTGCTTAGGGAGAGAATTAGAGATATGAATATTTATAGGAGGTGGGGTTTAAAGATTAGATGATTGGTTATTTTAATTTTTTATAGTATAATGTGGCTTAGATTATAGCAGAACAGCACAGGTCATGTAGTACAGTAGTAAGCGTATTTACATAAATTACATACATTGAATTAGCTTCACACATACACACACACAGACACACACAGACACACACAGACACACACACACACACACACACACACACACACACACACACACACACACACACACACACACACACTACATGTGTTGAAACATATGGCTTGAAAATTTAAAATATTAATGTCTGCAGTGCAAATAAAATAAATACACAGAGTGCAGAGAAAATCAAGCACGCATAAATATCCACAAGATAAAAACTGTATGTCTAAAGTGAATTGTATGTCTAAATTGAGTAAATTTCATACACGTTAGTTACTTTATTGGTCTGAAAGATGGCACTGAGTGGTCGCAAGTTGACGGCGGCAGGAGAAACATTGTCCAGATTTTTTTAGGCTGACTAAAGGAAAAACTCAGCTTAATGTTTAGTGCCTTCTAGGAATGGCAGACATAATTTGGGTGATGAGAGGAAGCAAAATACAAAAGTCGAGAGTTCCTGAGTGAAAGTAGAACGAGATCAACAAGCCAGGCTGTAAAGAAGGCAAGCAAGTCAAAGAATTAAAGCTCACTGTAGTCGTGTGAGAGAGAGAGAGGGGGGAGGAGAGAGGGAGAAAGAGAGAAGGGAGAGGAGGGAAGGAGAGGAGGCAGGGAGAAAGAGAGAGAGAGAGAGAGAGAGAGAGAGAGAGAGAGGAACATGAAGGTAGAGAGACAGAGTTATACATCGTGTCCTTTCGTCAGTGGTTTGAAGAATGTCACGATGGTCAGTCGGTTGATCATTTTCTTGGAAGCGATCTTGTAATTTCGTATGCACGCTATCAACACCGTCTTAACTGCAGAAACAATATGACATAATGGCTTTCACTTGTGCCTTGTAAGTAGTTAAGCCCTTGTTAGGGTCTGGAAGATTTTCTTTACCAGTAGGCCAATCTTTGTGATGTAATTTTGACTATACTAAAGAAATACGTTCCCTGAGAGAGATTCTCAGTGATGTGAAAGGCCTAGTAGTTGAAACTATTAGTTTTATCCTTCATGTTTAGTGTGTATTTTACGAAATTATTTGAAGTGATTTTGACAACATTAGAAAATGGTTTCGATGTCTCTGTTTATGGAGTTAATGCAAGTTTGGCGTGAGGTTTTTACATTGCGTATCAATGATATCAGACTGTGAAAGATTTAAGAGGAATAAAGCTTGCTGAAGCTGACAGCAAATACATCGATGTTGTTCTGGAAAAAGAACGTTGAAAGCAAAATCGAAATTGGGGTTGTCCAAAATTTTATAGCGTATGTCACAGAGACGCCCATCAGTATGTCTCCGATGTTAAATTTTGACTTCAAGGCACCGATCTATAGTGTTGTATGCCGATAAGAACAGCCCTCGAGTTTGCCAAACTCTATCCTTACTCCCTATTCAGACTTATACACAAACTCTCGCACGCGGTTAACTATCACCATTGCTACGGGTCCTCCACATCGCTACCAACCGCCATTCTAGCTTCGCAACTACTGATCCAAGAGATTTTCTACCATTCATCATGACATCTATATCCAAACTGGTGATGATATTACTATTTTTGCGGTTCAATTGCAAGGCGTCTATTAAGGGTTTCATTAACAGAAGTGTTAAATTCAAGGATGACAGATTGTATTATCTTACTGTTATGTCTGTCGTTCAACTGTTCAATAAACTGATTATTGAGTATGTTTATTAATTGCATCAAATGAGAATATTCTTTCTCTCTTCTTTCTTTTAATCCTAACCATTAAGATTTAACCGTATTTTTAGTCTCTAAAAAGATTACCACTTTCACTACACGATGTCGTATCAGCTTCCCTCTAAAAGGATCCAGTCTCTCAATTGTAGTACTCCAAAGAACCACCCGCACGCTATTCCATCGAATCCCAAAGTACTACACGGGCATGATCCCCAATGCCTTCAAGGAATGGTATACGCAGCATATGTATTCGCTTAGATGCATGGAAAGAGACAATTCCATCTCTTTGTCTCGTTTTTTCTACAGCCGAAATTGGGGGTGTCCAAGTGTTTATAAAGTATGGCCGAGAGACAACCATTCACACACAACACATGACGAAATTGGATACTTGGGCTAATTCAGTTACCTGAGGGTGCCAGAAAATAGTTTAAGAACAAGTACCGCTGATGTACCGCTGATGTACCGCTGATGTACCGCTGATGTACCGCTGATGTACCGCTGGTGGTACATCATCTAGCTACGCCACTGTAGAGCGGTAACATCGTGTCAAATTTCAGCATCGAGTGTGTGATAATGGGTGTCGCTCCAACTCTCCCAATTTCGCTTTTCTTTTCAACATTCTTCTTCCAAATCATCAACGGCATATTTACTGTCACTCCCAACAACGTCCACTACTAAACAATTCTTCCAATCTGACGAATGGATGGGATGTACCACACCATCACTCTTCTCTCTCACGTCCTCTCACCCCATATCTCTCTTTCACTCTCTCTCTCTCTCTTTCTCTCTCTCTTTCTCTCTTTCATTCTCTCTCTCTTTCGCTGCGTCCACATTCCTCTCTCTCGCCCTCTTTATCTCCCAACCCATCTCTCTCTCTCTCTCTCTCTCTCTCTCTAAAACACGACTAAAGCTAGCCATACTCCTCTGACCTACCTGCCTCGCGGCCTGGTTAGTTCGTCTCGATTTACGTCCACTCAGACTCTTCAGATTTATGTATTTCGCTTCCCCTCGTCACCTAAATTATGTCCATCATTTCTAGCTGGCACTAAACATTATGCTCAGCTATTCCATTCTTCATCCTACAGGAATTTTCAACAATGATTTTCCTGTCGCTGCGAACTTGCAAAATCTCAGAACCTTCTTTCAAACCAACGCAATAAAAAACATGTATGTATAGATTTTATCCTGCAGATAGTCATGCGCACTCGGTTTTCTCAGCACTCTGTGGATTTATTCCATGTCCACTGGTCATATTGATATTTCAATCGTCCAGGTCCTGTTTCACCAAATGTAGAATGTGTTTGTAGGTTCGTGTGTGTGTATGTATGTGTGCGTGCGTGTGTGTGTGTGTGTGTGTGTGTGTGTGTGCATTTGTGTGTGTGTGTGTATTTGTGTGTGTGTGTGCGTGTGTGTCTAATCCAATGCATGTAATTTATGTACACATGCCTACTGCTTTCTTATAATCCTAAGATTTAACCGTATTTTTAGTCTCCAAAGACTGCGTTCTTTTGGTACCTTGCTTACTGCTGTGCAACACTACTTGTGTTGTTCAGCTATAAACTAAGCCACATTTTACTATTCAAATTAAAATAGCCAATCAACTAATCTTCAAACCCCTCTCACTATAAATATTCATGTCTCTTATCCTCTCCCTAAGCAATGTAATAAGCCTCGACTTCAAAATAAAATAAGTATATAACTGAAAAATATTTCTCTGAGATGCAGTTGTGGAATCGACTAAAAAGTATCATTTAAAATACATCTGAACTAACAGATCTACTTTCGGAACTATAGTTTCGTAAATTTTTCACGAAAAGATTACCATCGAAATTAAGAAAATGATAGAGCAATTTATTTTCTTTCTTTAATTATATTCAGTGAAAAGAGGGCAAAGTGCATTTGATATTATGCAAAATACTCTGTCTGAATGTAGTAATACCACTACATCAGATAAAAACATTTCTCCGTGGTTTCTTAAACAAGTGATAAATTTCTTAAACTGTGGTCCTTTACCGAAATTACTCAACAGTAGAATACAATATATCGTAAAATGGGAAGAACAAAAAATATGTCTGGAACAAAAATGCAACCGCTATCTTCAGTTGTCGAATTCAGTTCAGCAGGAGAAAAACTGTTGGGAGATTCTATAAGAAATTGTTTGAAAAATGGAACTTGGATTGGAATACTTCCAAGGTGTGTAAAAAGCTGTCTA
>NC_068983.1:98098699-98099457 GCF_001194135.2 Octopus bimaculoides
ATATGACCGTTGACTGAACACTATTCAATTTTTTTTCTCCGTGTTTTTCTCCTTGTCTCCGTATTCTTTCTGTTGAAGAGCGTAGCTCGAAACGTCAAAGACTTTCCGTATTCCCGAGCGTCATACTAATATATACTTTTGTTATTTACATCACCTGTCCTCGTCTGTTGTTATTTTTTGTATATTCTCCCATATATATACATATATATATATACATATATATATATATACACCTGATGCACAAAAGGGATAGAGATGCAGGAAAAAGCCGTAAAATGTGACAACCGACGCAGACTTTGTGGAGTTCACACTGAAGATATCACCCACATCATAAGCAGTGGTCCGAAAATGTCAACACGGTATATCTACCGACCGATGAGACATGACGTTGTATCTAGGGCACTCTATAATGAAATCCGTCGGAAGGATAATCCCGAGGAGAAAGAAATAAGAAGCCACAATATAATAGAAGCCGTAGCCACTCATAGTAAAAGGGAATACTGGTGGAACGTACCAGTGAAGACTTCAATAAAATGTAAGCACAACAGACCTGATATAATGATTTGGGATAGACAAGAGAAACTGTGTACAGTTGTGGAAATTAGCTGCCCAGCGGATATTAACGTAAAGCTGAGATCAGTGAAAAACAGAACACCTACGCTGAACTATTGAGAAATCTGCAGTTACTCTATCCAGATTACAAGTTCAGGTTTATACCTGTAATTATTGGGCCCCTGGGATATGTAACACACTGTCTA
>NC_068983.1:98100383-98101048 GCF_001194135.2 Octopus bimaculoides
GTTTGTCCTTCCATTCAACAATTATACAAATAATACAATCCTTCATTTCTTTAAAAGTTTTACCCAGCAGCTTAACTTTTGCCGATAATATTGACATCGCAACATAAACGTACAATTTATAAACTGAGACCGCGCAAGTACTCTCTGTTGGAGTCATTCGAAACTTCTCCCTTTCAATAGTAAATATACACGAGGACTGGCCATATCAAAAGGAAAACATCACACTTCACACCTTTTAAACGTGAGCTGCAATCTGATAGATGTTTCACAACACCAAGGAAATTAGACCTTACAACACCGAAATGCATATACTTAACATGGCTAGGTAGATTAGCATCCTGAAGAGTGACCATTCTCTTCACCAACACAATCTTATTCCCATCTGGGACAGTCCTACTACTGTGCACAGAGACAACCTAAACCGTGTCCAGAGAAAACCACTTGACTGACTGGTATAATTTCACTGTTTTGTAATGTTTTGTAATGATTTCTATCTCATCCGAAAAATAAGCCTGCGAAGGATGTGTGTAAATGGGGAAAAGACGTGTAACCCTGAAATATATATCTACGTATGTATAAATAGATATGTATTTACACGCACGTGCGGTCACATGTTTATGTATTTATGCTTATATATACATGTGTGTGTGTGTGTGTGTGTGTGT
>NC_068983.1:98101148-98106029 GCF_001194135.2 Octopus bimaculoides
GAGAGAGAGAGAGAGAGAGAGAGAGAGAGAGAGAGAGAGAGAGATAGTGTCATATAACTCGCCCGTTAGTCAGTGGTTGAAAGAATTCTTTGTTAAGCACCTTTGTGTGTCAGTGGGTTGATCATTTTCTTGGATGGTGTACACGGTATATACCATTTACACCGTCCCATATCTATGAACAGTACGATATTATGCCTCTCGCTTGTGCGTTGTACTTTCGTTTTTGGTGGGGCAATCTTTGGTTACGTTAAAGATTTATGTTCCCAGGAAAAGTTCTCAGTGACGTGATTGGCCTAGCAGATGAAGCCATGTTGAGAGTTTTAGTTTTATGTTCTCCGTTTTTGGTTTATAGTTTACTATGTTGTTTCCCTGATGAGTATTGTGATTTGGATATTGTACTGGTGAAGGAGAAACGATATGGATGACGATATTAGAGAATGGTTTCGATGGCTCGGTTCCTGGAGTCACTGCAAACTTAAACGTGACGTGTCTAGATTGCATATGAATGGCGTCTGGTGGCAAATAGTTAAGGAAGAATAAAAGTTGTATATTAATAGAATTGGTTGGAGGTAACAGCAAATATGCCGTTGATAATTTAGAAAAATTCAGGAAAAAAAATTGAAATAGGGTATGTCCAAGTGTTTATGAAATATGGGCGTGCGACGTCCATCAGCTCACACCTGATGGTGAAATTTGATGCGTTGCTACCGCTCTAGAGTGAGGTAGCTGGAGGATGTGCTGCCAGCGGAAGCAATTTTGCTTAGACTATTATCCAGTATAATCAGGTGATTGGGTTAGTAGAAGGGTCAAATTTCACTATTGTGTGTTTGCAGATGGGTGTCTCTCGGGCATAGTTTACAAACTCTTGGACGACTCCAGTTTCGGCTGTTGAGGAGACGATACAAAGAGATGGGCATGCCTCTTTGTATCTATGCGAAAGCATGTCCTGCGTGTGCCTTTACTTGAAGGCATTGGTTATCATGCCGGTGTAGTGTCTTGTGATGCAATGGGACGGTGTGTCGGTGGCTTTGTAGACTACAGCACTTGAGAGGCAGTATCCTCCTAGAGGGCAGCTGGTATAGTTTCGACATTTACAATTTTGTTTTTGAAGGTTGCATGTTTGCGTCTACTCTAAACTACAATGGTAGGAGCTGTTGCAACCACACTTGCATACATGTGTCATGTTTGCAAGCATAATAAATAACAGAAGCATGAATATGTTGCTTTTTAATGCATTTGATCTTTCTGGAATGTCGATCTTATTTTAGACACTCTATATAACTCGCCTTGACTAACAGCAGTGCAGGTTCTGGTTGCCGCTTTGAATTTCCAGCTTCTTTCCATACAATTAAATAAGCCCGTTACTGCGAGAAGTTACTGTAGGTTACTGCAAGAATATACTGTGTGTGTGTGAATGAGATCATAAATTATAATTTTTATTACTCTCTAAAAAAAGAAAAGAAAAAGGCATTATCATGTTTCCATTAGCTCTACAAATGTAAAAGTTATTTGACATACATGTTCAGGGCAGCGATGTGAGAACATATGTATACATTTATAAAACATGCATGAAAAAAATTATTACAGATAAAACATTAAAATAATAGAAATATTATTATTTCTAAATCTCTTAAAGTTCTTTTAAGTAGAGGCTATTTACCAACATAATGTGGCTGTGTAGGACAACCACATTATGTTGGCAAATGGTCTTTACTATACTATAAAAATAATCCTGCTGAAGAAGATCAAACATGGCGAATTTTCGAGGATATTTGTAAGAAAATGTTTTCTTATTCTTAACACTAATATCTTTACATCGTCTGCATAGCATAGACGAACGAATTGGATAGATTCAGTATGCAAACATAAAATACATACAGAATATAAAAACTATTGTTATATGTGGTTATGTGAGAGTATATATCAATATCTATACGTATGTATGTATGTGTGTATGTATGTATGTATGTATCTATCTATCTATCTATCTATCTATCTATCTATCTATCTATCTATCTATCTATCTATGTATCTATCTACACACGATTTCAAAAAAAAATATTTAATCATGGCGGTTACCGTGTTTCCTCTTAAATCGGTTTTATATGCCGGCTAACCACAGCAAATTAACAGTGAGTGTACTAGATTCTGGTAATAATTCACGCTTGGTAAATCCAAGTCTCCTATTCGGGACTGCATAGTTTCTATAGAGTAAGTAATAGTATTAATAGTGATCAGGAGACGGTGACTTTCCATAACTATAATATTATCAAACAGTTATTTACAGCATTTTTTCGTGGATCTACGCGTGTTTCAACTTCATCGACTCAATACTTTTAGATATGCATCCTGGTGTCGTTGTCAGTACAGTTTCGTTAGGGTTGAAGAATGCTGTAAATACCTGTTTAATAAAATCATAGACGTGGAAAATCTCCATTCTTGTCATCATTATTAACACTATATAAGGCGGCGAGCTGGCAGATTCTTTAGCACGCCGGGCGAAATGCTTTGCGGTATTTCGCTTGTCGCTACATTCCAAGTTCAAATTCAACCGTGGTCGACTTTGCCTTTCATCCTTTCGGGGTCGATGAAACAAGCAGCAGTGAAACACTGGGGTCAATATGATCGACTAGTCCCCTCCCCAAAATTTCAGACCTTCTGCCTACTGTAGAAAGGATTATTTTACACTACATACATACATACATACACACACACACACACACACACACACACACACACACACACACACACACACACACACACACACACACACACACACACACACACACACACACACACACACACATATATATATATATATATATATATATTAATGATAATAATATGACAAGAAAAGAATGAATGAGACCTCGATATTATGTAAAATAGAGGAATTTATCTATTGATATATGTGACAATTATTTGGTTGTCATAATAAAACTCAGAGTTTCAGATGTCGGGGCTGAAGTCTGCTCCGGTATCTCATCAGTTATTAAGACAAAACGCTATGAAAAAAAACCCATTGAATAAAGGGAAATTACTCTAAAAGGCATGTTGAAAGTAATAATTCATAGAAACCGCATATGCACACATATACACACATACATACATGTATGCACACACAGACATGTATGTATTTCTATCTATAGACATACACACGTGTGTACATATACATACAAACACACACATATATATATATATATATATGTCTACGCATACACACACATACACACACGTATATACCCATGCACGTATCACTATGCTCATATATACATCTCTACACGTACACACACATATACATACGCGGTTTATACGCACATGCATATACATACGCAGTTCATACGCACATGCATATACATACGCAGTTCATACGCACATGCATATACACTCGCGGAAAACGTATATACAAATAAAAACGCATGCGCAAAAATGCACGCATCATTATGTTCATATACACATCTCTATACGCACATACACATACATACGCGATATACAAAACGTAGTCTATGCGCACATGCACATACATACGCGGATAGACGTAAGTAAAAACACATGCGCAAAAAACATAAACCGTAAAACATTCACACTCGCCGCAAAATTTGAATATACAAATGAGTTATATATGTATATACACAAATACACCCTCCTGTCTGTCAAACACATCTACCCCAGCAGATATATAAACGTATATACATACATATATGTATAAAGGAAGGAGACAAGTACAACAGGTAGAGTCTTGCACTCGTATATATACAACCATTCGTACACATGTATATATGCACGCACATATACATTAGGTATATACTACACGCGTATACGTCACACAATTATAAAGAGTGAAAAATAATATACAGAAAAAATATATAAAGTAATAAAATATATGTAAATATATAAGAGATGTCAAGACGTATGAAAGGCTTGTACGTGGACATAATATAAATAGCAGGTTCTATCTGTGATCTTGTAGGGTCCAAAAACGTAGCAAATATTTTGCCATATGTGAACATGATCCAAAAACTTCAGTTCTAGAATTTAAATATTTAGCGGGTCTAAAGAACTTTTCCAGATAAGCCATCTTTCCATATCGCAAAGACTGCACTTTCCACTGCCGTTAGTGTAAGGCTTACACATGGCCAAGATCTTCCAGTGAATCTTATAATTGACACCTTTTTCTTTTAAGGACCATATATAAGTGAATAATTTGTTTGTTTTCTATATATGCCGGTGTCTGAAGCTTATGGTGTGATTGTTGAACCTGGCTTTAAAATTTCCCTCATATTTCTTTGACGAAACTATGTCCTTAGTAGTTGTAGAGTTTACGGTGGCTTCATAAGTGATGGCTTCGGCCATACAAGCTCCATTTAGCGGGCACAAACTTTTAACACTGCAGGAACAGCCGGCTTCATTTTGTTGTTTTTGTTTGTTGTGTGCAATTATATTTTTAATGTTAGTAGTAGAACTAAAACTAATTTTTAAGTTGTGCTTATTAAAGAGCTTTCTATAATTATGATTGATTGAAAAATGCCTATCAATAATGGATAAGAAATATCTACCTATATTAAAGGTCACTTCGGGGGAGTAAGGTGGTGTGAACCAGATAATTTTCTTATTTGTATTTTTCCTTTTCTTTGTTACTGGACAGGTGTATAGGTTATTTCCTCGCTAAAACCACTATTTTTTAGAGCTTTATTATATATATAATTAAGCAACAACACGTGTGCGGTTACATTGCTGAAACGTCAAACTCTGTTTTTACCGAGCGTCAAGCAGGTACATTGCTTATGCACGTCCTCTTGCTGTCCGTTAATTATATTATTTTTTGTTTTGTTAATTGATTGTTTATTTGAATTCACTATTTACTGCACACTCACATGGACC
>NC_068983.1:98106361-98108861 GCF_001194135.2 Octopus bimaculoides
GAGTTGATCTATTTATAGCGAATTATCGGCTCCCGAAGGCTTCAGAAAAATACTCTATCACATGACCTTATTAAGGGCTGTGATTGGTCAGTTTGCGTTCTGGCGGGAACGGTTCGAAGAAGTTGCCGCTTCGAATATTAATCAGTCACGTGATGACAAGGAGATGGGTTCTCCGCTACGGCAGCGCTTGTTTATATTTAAATGAGAAGAATGGCGAGAGCAGTTTTGTATCTAATGGCGATAGGTAGTTTCAGAGAATGGTCACTCTTCAGGAAGCTAATCTACCTAGCCATGTTAAGTATATGCATTTCGGTGTTGTAAGGTCTAATTTCCTTGGTGTTGTGAAACATCTATCAGATTGCAGCTCACGTTTAAAAGGTGTGAAGTGTGATGTTTTCCTTTTGATATGGCCAGTCCTCGTGTATATTTACTATTGAAAGGGAGAAGTTTCGAATGACTCCAACAGAGAGTACTTGCGCGGTCTCAGTTTATAAATTGTACTTTTATGTTGCGATGTCAATATTATCGGCAAAAGTTAAGCTGCTGGGTAAAACTTTTAAAGAAATGAAGGATTGTATTATTTGTATAATTGTTGAATGGAAGGACAAACAAGCCATAGATGATAAGAAATAAAGGAACGAGGGAGAAATTGAACTTTGGAGCACACCAGTATTGTTTGAGTGTGAGAAAGGAAGTTCTTCGTTAACA
Source organism: Octopus bimaculoides (assembly GCF_001194135.2). Classification (NCBI taxonomy): domain Eukaryota; kingdom Metazoa; phylum Mollusca; class Cephalopoda; order Octopoda; family Octopodidae; genus Octopus; species Octopus bimaculoides. Next base: position 98,107,070 of record NC_068983.1, read on the forward strand.
TGCAACGGAATGGCATGATGCGATAAGAAGCTGTCAGAGCCCAAAGTCTAAGATTCGAGAAAGTACCGAAGCGTATAGACTAGGAGTTTCGAAATGACACTCCCATACCAGAAAAAGTCTGAAGCTTTGCCGGTATCAAGGGCAACGACATTGCTTTCTCAAATGGATTGTTGAACGATAAATGAGTGTCGACCTGCCACCCTAGTGGAAATGGTTCTACAGAAGAAGTGCCAGTGATTGTTGTTTGGCAACTGATGTAAGCTGATATGATTAGAAAATTGAATCCGTTTGCCGCCGAAGAGATATTTTAACCCTTGAAGATTAAAGGGAACTGTTAAGTTTAATGCGACGCAGGAGAATTGTAAAAGAAACGATGTCACAGAAGCATAGAAGTATGACGAAAATCGTGGGAACTTTATAGCAGAGCATACTATAAAGAAATACATGTCCACACGCATTACATGTTTATGTATGTATGTATGTATGTATGAATGTATGTATGTATGTATGTATGTATGTATGTATGTATGTATGTATGTCATTGTTCAGTTTTATTTCAATATTTCTTACCAGCAGAGAAAGAACCGGTTTTTAACCTAGATTCAAGGTTCCTTCATTGGAATTTCAACATCAACAACAAGGTGTTTTTGTATGTATGTATGTATGTATGTATGTCCAGATTTGTATGTTTTATGTATGTATTCTTTTATGTATGCATATAGTTGCATATCTGGACATGCTAAATTGTGGGTCTTTCCAACTTCTAAGAAGATGAAATTTTAGAAATATTACTTCATTTGTGTGTAATATCTATGGTTAAAATTTCATCAACAGCAAAAATATATGAATTTTCATGGGGATTATGGTCCTTATGCATAGAATATAATTTCCAAATATCATAAAGATCCATTGAATATAATTTCCAAATTTCATAAAAATCCATTTAATATAATTTCCAAATTTCATAAAGATCCACTATTACTATCATTCTGATTACCACTAGTGATATTTTCACTTTAGAAGGGCCCTAGACAAACTTAAGCTAAGAATTAAGGTTGTTGAAAGGCCAGGCAATCCTATCAAATCCCTTATCAGTAGAACCTACCCTTTTAGTAGAACCCCCTGCACTGGTAGAAACTGTACTGTATGTAGATTTAGCCCACAAACAAACTATAAAGCCAGAAATGTGGTCTATAGTATAAGATGTACAGAGGGACGATGCAGTAACAAGACAACGACATATGTAGGGGAAACAGCACGGAGCATAGGAGAGCGGGTAAATGAAAAACTGGAGGGAACTTAAGGAAGAGAAGAGCTCATCAGTTCTGTACCAGCACGCTGAGCAGGAACACGGAGGCTCACTCAACAACATAGAAATTAAAATCTTGTCCACACAGAGAACAGACGCAACGCTTAGACAAATTACAGAAGCTACACACATAATAGAAGATAAATGTAGCCTGAATAGGAAACTGGAATGGAACACTAGCACACACCTCCAACAAACTACAACATATGACAATAAAATCCTCATAAACCGATAACAATATGAACAAAATATAATACAATACATAGATAAACAAATGGAATTAAATACTACATACGTTAACTAAATTAGATTAAATACAAAAAAAAAGAAGTAGGTATAAACACATGAACAAATAAATAAAAACAAAATTAACGAACATGTATTAACAGAGGATACAGATAATACAGGCACTCCCCATACACACACATGCACTTACAAAACATAGACACACATAGAGGGATACGCATGCGTAGACACATACAA
>NC_068983.1:98110901-98112140 GCF_001194135.2 Octopus bimaculoides
TATGACAGAGAAAGTTGAGCAGAGAATTTGCATCAAAGTTTGCCAAAGTTTATCAGTTGGCCAGAGGCCTACGTAAAGTTTTCTAAAAGTTTTCAATCGTTCTCGGCTCAGTGAAGGAGATCTTGTGCGGCTGAAACCCGAGTGTCTTTCTGGTCAGCTGAAAACAGTTTGAGCACAAACTTGGCAGACTAGCGTCTCATACCCAAATCTTCAGTGATAATGGACTGAACTGAACCGTAACTAATCTGCACATCCTCTGATAACTCACGGATGGTGATTTGAATATTTTCCCTCACAGCTGCAATGTTTTTCTCAGTTCTACAGGTTGCGGGTCTCCCAGAACGTTCGTCCATCTTAGAAACAGCTGAATTACTCGTACACTCGTGTGTGGCTCATACATTCCTCTCCATACACTTTCTGCAACTTTGCGTCGGCCTCTGAGCAGGTATCGCCATGACAACTTTATATATACTTAGATATATGTTTCAGGGTTACACTACTTTTCTTATATTCCGGGACTGGAGAAATAGGCAGTGCACACATCATTTCCAGGTTCGTAACTCTGATGAAATAGAAATCGTTAATTGTTCTCTGAAGATGTTTTAAGTCAACACTTTCAGGAGAAACATGGAGAGAGAGGACATTTCAGAGGTCGTAGCGTCTGCGAAGGAAGAACTAGGTGTAGCAGGTTATTGCGAATCTTGAGGAGTTTAGACACGGCACAACATGAAATAGAAGAGGATAGGAGACATACAGAGTGGGAGTGCTTGAGGTGAGTTGGCATGAGACCAGCCAGCAACGAGGAACTGACCCCATTATAATGGTGGCCGAAAAAACACTGTTATGCTAGTCAGTCAAGTAGCTTTCTCTGGGTACAGTGCAGAATGTCTCAGGTGCAATTGTGAGGCGTCTAGCAGTTTACTGTTCATGTTTCAAATGTGTGAAATGCGATGTTTTTCTTTTGATATGAGCAATCCTCGTGTATATTTACTATTGAAAGGGACAAGCTTTGCATGTCTCCAATAGAGGGAATTTGCGCAGTCACAGTTCATGGGTTTCTTTTGCAGTGTTAATATTACTGGCCAAGGATGCGTAGCCGGGGAAAATTGTTGAGGAAGAAAGGATAGTAGTGCGCGCGTAAGAGTTGAACGGAAGGGCAAAGAGGTCATAGATGATAAGAAATAGATAAGAGAGAGAGAGAGAGAGAGAGAGAGAGAGAGAGAGAGAGAGAGAGAGAGA
>NC_068983.1:98112180-98112942 GCF_001194135.2 Octopus bimaculoides
AGAGAGAGAGAGAGAGAGAGAGAGAGAGAGAGAGAGAGAGAGAGAGAAATTGAAATTTAGAGCATACTAGTATTGTTTGAGTGTGATAGAGGAAGATCTCCGTCAACATGCAGCGCGATAGTGCGGTGTGATTGGAAGCTACCTATCAGATCTCACCGTCTAAGGTCTGAGGAAGTACCGAAGCATATAGCCTGGAAGTTTCGAGATGAGACTCACATACCAGAAAGTGTCTAAAGTTTACTGATATCAAGAGTAGCGACACAACTTTCTCAAATGCATTGGTGAATGATATATGAGTTGGACGCCTTGGTTCATATAGTTCAACAGAAGAAGTACCAGTGATTGTTATTCGGGGAGTGACGTAAAGTGATATCATGTTTAGTAACTGAAACAATTTGCCGTTGAAGAGGTATTTTAACCATTTCAGAATAACTGGAACTGTTAAGTTTAACGAGACACAGTGGAATTGTAAAAGAAACGAAATCACAGAAGCGTAGAAGCATGACGAAAATCGTGGGAACTTTATGAGCAGAGCATACTATAAAAATATGCATATATATATGTACACGCACATACAAGTATACATGTGTGTATCTAGACACACGCGCGCGCGCGTGCACGCACACAAACACACACACACACACACACACACACACACACACACAATCACACAGATACATACGTACATACATAAATACATTCATGCGCACATGCATACACAGACACACGCGCTCGCACACAGACATGCACATCTCTCTCTCT
>NC_068983.1:98119233-98120670 GCF_001194135.2 Octopus bimaculoides
GTTATTTATATATATATATATATATATATATATATATATATATATGTGTGTGTGTGTGTGTGTCAATGGGTTATTTATATATATATATGTGTCAATGGGTTATCCACAATCCTTTCCAATCTAACCGCGCACAGAGAGTGAATGTGTGCCCTTCTTTACTGTCATGGCTCACGAATGATCCTATTTTTCATCTTTCTATTGGGTCATCCCATAAATAATGCGATGTTTTTAATTGGAGGAACTAAAAGACGGAGGGGGAAGGGGATCAACTTACTATAAAAGCAGGTAGTAATTTAACCTTGAACTATTTTTTGTGCAATTTTTGAAGAGTGCAGTTCGATTTTAATGGTTATTTTTTTCAAAGCTGTAATGGAAGTGATAAAGGAACATATTCGGCATATTTTACTTTATGAATTCAATAAAGGCAACAACGCAACGGAAAGTGCAGTATATGGGAATCGGACAATGAGCGTAAGCCAATGTCAACGATGGTTCCAGAAATTCCGAGCCGTAAACTACAGCCTAGAAGACGAATCTCGTCCTGGAAGATCTGTAGAGCTCAACAAGGATGTCCTGCAAACCCGCGTGGAATAATGTATATTCTTTGTTTATATATAACATGTAGGTATACAATTAAATATTGTTACATACAAAATAAGACTCAAGTGAAGCAACCTGGTATGTAGATATATAATAGTAATGTAATATTAGTGTTATCGATGTTATAGAAATAGGTAAACGTACACATATTTGCCTCACCGATTTTCTCGCGCCATAACTTACACAAAAATGGATATTGTTCAATGAACAATATATATAAGTTCCGGAAAAGTAGGTATTCTTCAACAAATACCATTCAGAGAGTATCGATCACGCTTATATCAGAATTTTGTACGCAAATAAAAATTGGTAGGATTGGACACATACATAGAGACATTGATCACCTTTTTGTTTCGAAAAATTTGTAATCACAATAAATTCCAATATAATCCGCATCTATACCATGTCTACCCTATCTGAATCATATATGAAGAAAACTTCAATAAGAGTTGTTTCTGAAAGTTATGAGGAAAGAAATTCATTGGAGCAAATACGTGTATATATGTTTCATTTAACAGGCCAATTACTTTATATCGTTGCGTATGTGTTACGGGAAGTCCATTTTAAATTTAGTAGGATACACGCACGCACGCATCCTCACACCCACACATATACACACACGCGCACACATACTCACACATACACGCACTCATACACACATACACACACGCACACACATACTCACACATACACACACTCACACACACACAAACACACACACACACATATGAACACATGTGCATTTTAGTATATATTTGGCGAGAGACATTTCAGTAACAGATATAGAAAACATAACCCAAAATTTCTATCTGTCATTCTCTGCATATATATATATAT
>NC_068983.1:98121492-98124405 GCF_001194135.2 Octopus bimaculoides
TATATATATAATTTTATGATTATAATTAAGGGTACGAGATAGTACCAGTGTTGCTGGAAATATATCATAGGCGCAGGTGTGGCTGTGTGGTAAGAAGCTTGCTTCACAACTACATGGTCCAGGGTCAGTGCCACGCACTGGGAGAGTGTTTTCTACTATAGCCTCGGGTTGACCAAAGCCTTGTGAGTGGATTTGGTAGACGGAAACTGAAAGCTGCCCATCGTTTTTATAAGTATGTATATGTTTGTGTGTCTGTGTTTCTCCTCCCACCATCGCTTGAAACCACCCACACCCAGATATGTCTCTGAACACAATAACCCTCGGCTTGAACGGGCTACGGTTCCCCAGAGCTGACTGTGTATCTCTTCCAGGTGGTGCTATTAAATTAGATATGGCCTGAGTCAACTTCGGCCGAAACTAATCTAATCTATGCTGTAACCTTTTAATCAAAGCATGACAACGTGGGTAGAGGCTGATATTTTAACATTTCTGATGTCGTTGTAGTGCTGCTCCTTCTGGTTTGGCGGAGGTCTGCGCTCTCCGAGTGCTCTTTCTGGTTTATATTATTATCTAATTGAACGCCACGCATCCATTTCCAAGTACGGTTATCTTCACCTTCTTGATGCAACTCTACTCTAAACTGTTTTCTTCCTCCATCCTTCTCTAATTCCATTTTCTCCCCTCCTTCTTTCATCGTTTTCTATCTGTCTCTCTCCCCCTTTCTCTTTTCTCTCGTTGCTCACACGTGACCATCGTCCTTCTTTCTTTTCCTGCACGGACGTTCAAAGGAGTAGATGATTCTTTCTCTCACTTCTATCTTTTCTGTTTTCAAAGAAAATATTTCTCCCAGCGTTCCCTATTTTCCTCTCGAACTGGTGTAACGGGTCAGCCTTGTCACACTGTGTCACGCTGAATATCCCGAGAACTTGCACGTTAATTTCACAAGCAGGCTGTTCCGTTGATTGGATCAACTGGAACCCTCGACGTCGTAAGCGACGGAGTGCCAACAACTGGTGTAACGACCCTCCATGTTTGTTTCGATCGGTTTCCTTGTATGTCTCCACTGTCCTGTGTTTGTTCCCAACTTTGACCTTCCATAAATCCTTCACCGACCTCGGCTGCCGACCATCCCACTGGACGCAAGATCCTGGCCAGTTCCATGTCGTTGATCAATTTGCAAGCGTCTGTCAACGTGTTGTGCACCGGTTCAATTTTCGCAGGCGTCCCAGATATTTAAACATCTTCCCTGCAGAAATCTCGGTCCTTCGATGCTTCAGACACCGCAAAGGTATCATCAGCAAACCGGCCGACAAGGGTGGAGCTGTAGTAGTATGGTATGGTGTACAAACCTTTATAAGGCTGAAGCTCTCCGTCAACTTCAAGACACCTCCTTCTATTGACAACCGCAATCCAACCCACGCCTAACTACCAACAGACTTTGTCTTCTAACATTCATGACCACATTTCATCCTCTCGTCTTTCTCCCACCGCCTCCAATCTCATTGTACGTATCACACGCACCCCCACTATTTACTTTCTTCCCCAAATTCACAAGCCCAACAACTCTCGCCGCACCATCGTCTCCGCCTGTGACTACCCCACCGAAATGATCTCCAAGTACCTTGATCGTGTCCTTGCTTCCCAAGTAGCTTTCCCTACTCGAACATTCATGACACTAATCATGCTCTTCGTTTGTTTAACTCTTTTTCTTTCCCTCCTGATCCCTCTTGGCTCCTGTTCTCGACATTAAGTCTTTTACACGGTGATCCCGCACCACGAAGGCCTTCTTGCGCTAAAACACTGCCTTGACCTTCGTCCAAACCCTCAGCCTGACATCTCCACACTTCTACGCTTGGCCGAACTTGTCCTCTCCCTCAACTGATTCTCGTTCACAGAAGAATTTCACCAGCATTCTTGGGAATGACCATGGGAAGGAGAATGGGCCCCAAATATGCAAACCTAATCGTTGACCATGTTGAAGCCAAAATATTCTCACAGTTCACTGGTCCCACTCCTGAACTATACGGTCGTTATATCGATGACTGCATCGGTGCTACCTCACTCTCCCACGGACATCGTAACTCTATCCTCTCTTTCGTCCAGTCCTTCCATCCTGCCCTCGAATGCACTGTCTCTAACTCCTCCGTCGAATTTCTCGAGATTTCTGTCAGCATACATCTCTCCCCTCTTACTACCTTCATCCACTATAAACACACAGACTCACACTCCTATCCTCAACTTCTCTTCCCTCCACTCTACCCACACCAAACCCTCCATCCCCTACTCTCAATTCCTATGTCTACGCCGGCTCTGCAGTGATGACTACGCACACTCACACATATACACACGTACATACGCACACAAACACATACACACATACACACCAGTACAGGAAGCGCACACCATTCCACATAATGTACGCACTAAATAACGTAGGCTCCAAGCGTCAAAGACTTTACAATTCTTCCCGAGCGATAAACTAATACACCTGTTTCTTGTTCCTACACTTGTCTTCCTATCTTTTGTTTTCAATAAATTTGAACTATAGGCGCATGAGTGACTGTGTGGTAAGTAGCTTGCTTACCAACCACATGGTTTCGGGTTCAGTCCAACTGCGTGGCACATTGGGCAAGTGTCTTCTACTATAGCCTCGAGCCGACCAAAGCCTTGTGAGTGGATTTGGTAAACGGAAACTGAAAAGAAGCCCGTCGTATATATGTATACGTATATGTATGTGTGTGTTTGTGTGTCTGTGTTTGTCCCCCAAACAACGCTTGACAACCGATGGTGGTGTGTTTACGTACCCGTAACTTAGCATTTCGGCAAAAGAGACCGATAGAATAAGTACTAGGCTTACAAAGAATAAATCCTGGGGTCGATTTGCTCGAATAAAGGCGGTGCTCCAGCATGGCC
>NC_068983.1:98124517-98127016 GCF_001194135.2 Octopus bimaculoides
TATATATACATATATATATATTTACACACACACACACACACACACACACACACACACACACACACGCACACATATATATAAACATATATATATACATAAACATATATGCACGCACGGGCGTGTAGAGCATATGTATCTATTTAGACATGAACAGATATATATTTCAGGGTTACACGTCTTTTAACTCTTTGCCGGATTGGAGAAATAGGCAGTGCACAAATTATTCGCAAGTTCGTTGTTCTGATGAGATAGAAATCGTTATTGGTCTCCTTAAGCTATTGTAAATCAACACTTGCAGGAGAAACATGAAAAGGTAGAAAATTTTAGAGAACCTATGATGTGCGAAGGAAGAACTAGGTGTAGCAGGTTATTGCGAGTCTTAAAGGATTTGGACACAGCATGGAATAGAAGAGGATGGGAGACATACAGACTGGGAGTGCTTGAGGGACGTTGGCACGATATCAGCCAGCTGCAAGGAACTGCGCCTATTATTGTAGAGGTAGTACAAAACAGAGTGATGTCATACTAGTCAGTCAAATGGAGGCGGATTAGGATGTCTCTGTGCACAACAGCACTACCGTCCAGATGGGAATATGTATAATTTGGTAGTGAAAGGTTAAATTAGCTATAAGTACATGCTTTGCGATGAGAAATCCTCGGTGTTGTACGACCTAAAATCCTCGGTGTTGTGAGACATCTATCAGATTGCTGCTCATGTTTTAAAGGTGTGAAGTATGATGATTTCCTTTTGATATGAGCAGTTCCTGTACATATTTACTGTCGAAGGGGACAAGTTTCTCATCACTCCAACAGAGGGCACGCACACGGTTTCAGTTCATAGATCGTTGTATGTTTGTGTTGCGGTGTCAATGTTATCGGCGAAGGATGCGAAGCTGGGGAAAATTGCAGAGGAAGGTAGGATAGTATCACTTGCGTAAAAGTTAAACGGAAGGCCAAACAGCTCATAGGTGATAAGAAAGAAGGAGACAGAGGACAAATTGAATTTCAGAGTACAACAGTATTGTATGAGTGTGAGAGAGGAAGAGCTCCGTCAACATGCAGCGAGATGATTCGATGCGATAGAATCTGGCTATCAGATCCCAACGTCTAAAATTTAAGAATGCTCAAATATATCGACTAAAAGTTTCGAAATGAGTCTCACATGCCAGAATCAGTCTAAAGCTTTGCTGATATCAAGGGTAACGATATTGCTTTCTCAAATGCATTGGCGAACGATGTAGGAGTTTAGACCTATCACCCTATCGGACATGGTTGTACAGAAGTGCCCACGACCGTTGTTTAGCAACTGACGTAAGTTGATATCATGTTTAGTGACTGAAACCGTTTGCCGCCGAAGAGATATTTTAAGCAGAATAAGTGGAATTGTTAAATTTAATGAGACACAGTGGTAATGCATAAGGAACGTGGTCACAGAAGCATTGAAGCATGACGATATGAGTGGGAACTTTATTGCTGGGCAGAGCATACTATAAAGAAATGCATACATATACATACGCAGATACACGTATACACACACACGCAAGCACACACACACGCAAGCACACACACATACACGTACACACACACACACGCAAGCACACACACACACACACACAAGCACACACGTACACACACACACACACACACATATAGATGCACACGACTAGGCACACATCCACATATAAACATAGGGTGTTAAATATATGCACATATTCAATCACATATATACTTATAAGCAGGTGTATGTATGCACACCCACATTCGCGCCCGCATATATATACTGTCACAGGTACAGTCACAGATACGCCCGCATACATATACAGTCACAGATACACATACACACAGACACAGACGCATACACGTGCACAAACACACACATACCAAGATTTAAAATAAGAGTGCTTCGGCCTACTAGCCTACCTCGGACTACCTCATGAATATTTTACAAAAAAATTTCCCTTCTTCCCACAGATATAGTAAAATCTTCTCTTGTCATAAAATCAGAATTTCTTACTCTACCCTTCCTAATGTAGGTACAATCATAGCTAGGTTAAACAAAAAAAACATCAAGTCAGCTAGAATAAATGAAATTACAAATAGTGATCATATGAATACACATAATAATCCAGCTAATACCAATAATGATGCTACTAATAATTATACAAATAGAAGTGAAAATAACAATGGCGAAAGAAATTATGAAGATAGTAACAATATACTTAGTCCTACCAACCATAATTTCAACCAACAATTAGAATGTATCAGTAATGACGTTACGGTTTCAACTGAAGTTGATGATAGACCCAACTCCAACAGAAATAATAGTGATCAAGGACCTAGTTCATATAATATCAATATGCCTAATGTGGAAAGAATAAGCAAGATATGAATCAAATAATGATGGTAATCTATATATATAAAAATGAGAATGTGTGTCTGTATGTCTGTCTGTGTGTCTGTCTGTCTGTCTGTGTGTGTGAATCCCTAAAACTCGAGAAC
>NC_068983.1:98127116-98130358 GCF_001194135.2 Octopus bimaculoides
TTGTTTCTATATAGAACTTCACATACATACAAGCATTTACATATGTATGTTTATATAGATAGAAATATATATACAAATATATATATATATGTGTGTGTGTGTGTGTGTGTGTATGCATGTACGTGTGTACATATATATAGATATATACACATATACTACATATGTGGAAAATCGGTGTGTGTTTGTTTGTGGCGTTGTTAGCTAACTCCTCCTACATCGTTTTATTGATTTTGGTGAAACTTGACACGTGAGTGTAATTCATGTCTTGAAACCTTGTGACATACTTAGATTGTTGAAATAATCGATAATACGGCCCCTGGAAGCGACCTTTATATATATATATATATATAACTTATATAACAATTTTTTTAAATATCCGAGGGAAATAACTCATACCACCTATACAATATCTTTTTTAAACACTCAAGGGAAATAACCCATTTCCTTGTTTATGTTCGATTACTCTGAACAAACGATCAGCCGACTTAATTCTGCTTTTCACTACTCACAGTTTTGAACTGCTAAACATTATTATTGTAGTTCCTTAATTTGATTCTCTTCATTCATACATTTCTATACACACATACTTTTTTGAATGCCTATTACTCTGATAATTCTGCCTTTTTTACAGTTGTTAACTTGTCTTGAAGATGGTGAATGAAACTTTCCGACACCTATCTGCACGTTGAAATGCTTTGTACCGGAAATTGATGGCAGAGTTGTGACTATTTCTGAAGGTACAATTTTAAAACCCAGAACATTAATCAATGAAGGAAGAAAAGTCATATATTCTTGCAAACGATCTTTCATTCCAGTTGCGTTTGGTGTCGTTCAGTGTTTGTCAGGTAAATGGTACCCAGACATAAAGTGCAGAAAAACGTGTACAATTGAGGCACGAAGTGGATTAAATTTTATTTTGTTGCGCAATTCTTCAGTTATCGAATACAGCTGTTCAGCAGGAGAAACATTGTTCTAAAAGGACCTGTTTAGAAAATAGAACCTGGAGTGGAACACTTCCAATATGTGTGAAGAACTATCAACTGTTACCCGAACTTGGCATATAGCTACCGATATTCACACAATTTACAATATCTTCCGTTTGGCAGCTCAATTTCATAAAATACGAATATTACTTATTCATGTCACCTTAATTAATCGAGGAATTCTCCCGAAATTGTTACTTGTAATGATGGTGTTTTGAATCCCAAACCAATCTGTTCATATATTAATAGAAATCATGTTTGGCTGAATAAAAAGAACAATCTTCAATACCAAAAGTTTTCTTCGGTGTCGGTTTGTGCCGAAAACTATCGTTGCATATATTTTGGTTACGTTGATGGAGGTTGTAGAGATATAACATGTAACAAATTTAATTGCGTTACTGTCCGTTTTAACAATGACTCATCAGAAATATATTTTAAGAATGTATTTGTGTGTTGTTGTGCTTTGAACTGTTTCATATGGTAATATTACTGTACTCCCTACAGGAAGCTATATCCTATGTACAAAAATATATATGCATGCGTAATTTGTCTGAAATGGAATGTAACATATTCCATATTTACCTACTGAATTATAACAATGTAAGTGAAGCAATCCTATTTTGTATTTTCGCCAGGTTTCTTATTTATTTTATGATAGCATCACTAATTGAAAACGTATGTTTACGATTAAATTTTCATTATATTCCGCTTCATGGTGTATAAATATAAGGTTTCAATCACACACATTTTATCAACTATATATTGCTGGAATTCAATTATTTTCATTACATATTTATGCATACATTTTGTTTAATCTGTCAGTATTCAACCATGCAAGAGCTATAGTATATAAATTTTGTTTGTTTTGAAAACATTTTTACGCATGTACTCCAAACCCCTTTACATTAGAAATGAAGACTACTTAATTTACCAAGAGAAAATTAAAGATAACTACATTAACCGGACCATAGTTTCGTTAAAACAGCCTTTTGTTGCCTCTACGCATAATTGTGGGGGGGAAAACTACAAATAAAACGTTATATTGCGTTTAGCACGATTTCAAGTTCATCTTGGATGTTTGACGCTATGGAAATGAATATGAAAATGTGTCGACAGATCGAAATGAATTCACTTCTTTTGACGAGGGTGTCAAATAAGAAGACAAAGAAAGTGTTTATCACATTTTTAATGACCAGTTACAATTTATTTCTTCTCCAACAAAGCTGTCAACGCCAGTTTGCGCAAAAGTTCCAGGTGAAAATTTTCGCAATATTTGCGGTTTGAAACATTACAATGGCATTTCTTCAGAACTGCATCATTATATTTCATCATATTTTTCATTTTGTTTTATCACTTTGTCTTTTTGTGACTTACCATATATGGAATATTCCTGACATTTAAAGTTCGTATTTATATTTGTGACTGTGTGAATATGTGTCTGTATATGTATATTTATACATTCATACATACATACATACATACATACATACACACACACATATATATATATATATATATATATATATATATATATATATATATATATACATACAGACACACACATACATACATATATATATATATATGCTTTGCAAACAACTTGCAGATGCAAGTGCTATCAGTTGAAAGCTCCGTATATCAGATGCCAGCAAGTTTACAGGGTCATCAGGAGAGAATGCGTTCCGTTTCGGGGCCTGCCCCTCGACGGCCTCATTGCGCACCCTCACTGAAATGATGCACTGCCTGCTAGATCATCTACTTATCAGATTTAGCTCAATATTCATCTAAACATTACTCATCGTCTCTTTTAATCAAACCATAAATATAAGTACATGTGCGTCTTTATCCATACACACACACACACACACACACACGTATGTGTATATATATGTATGCATATATATTATGTATGTATGTACGTATGTATGTATGTATGCATGTATGTATATATGTATATGTATATGCACGTGCGTGTGTATACATTCGTGTATGTATATGTGCATGCATATATAAGCATACCTAATTATATATGAGTAGGTGTAAATATAGTTATAGATATATAACTGTATATACGTGTGCACGTACGTTTATGTGTATATGGATTGTTGGCGATTTTTTTCCTCCGTCTTTGTCTTCACCTATCATTTTCTCTTGGACTTTCCTCTGTCTCCTGTTTCTGAAGAAGAGCTTTGCTCGAAACGCTAAACAACCTTTCTTTCCTTCCCTGAGCGTGATTTTTTATACTTTGCATTCTTGTGT
>NC_068983.1:98131118-98138138 GCF_001194135.2 Octopus bimaculoides
GTGTGTGTGTGTGTGTGTGTGTGTGTGTGTGTGTGTGTGTGTGTGTGTGTGTGTGTGTGTGCATGTATGTATGCATGTATGTATGTATGTATGTATTTGTGAGTTTAAATATTTGTGTATCTGTCTGTGTGTATGTATAGTATATATGCCGCTGTGTGTATCTGTAAGCATATGTGTCTATGTGTTACAAAATATGATATCAACTTAGGTCAGTTGCCAAACAATCACTGGCACTTCTTATAGAACCATATCCACTAAGGTGACACGTCTACATTCCTATATCGTCCACCATTTCATTTGAGAAAGTAATGACGCTGCCCTTAATATCAGCCAAGCTGTAAACTATTTCTGAAACTTCTAGTCTATATGTATCGGCACTCTCAAATCTTAGACGGTGACATCTGATCACATCGCTCCATCACGATCCATATTAACGGAGCTCTTCTCTCACAATCAAACACGATGCGGAGGTGTGTGCAGTCTGGAACAGAACAATAAAAAAGAAAACACCCTGCAGATGAAGTTAACTACATTGAGACCGATGGGTCAAAATGATATTGGTGGAACAGAGAAATTAAAACAGGAGGGGGGGGTCTTCACAGAGAATAACATGAAGGGTAATCCTTAACAACTGCGATAAAAAGGGAGCAGAGAGAAATAGGTCATATTTCGTGCATTTAATAACACAATTATAAAGTCGACTAGATTTCACTTCTGTTCACAATTATAATGGTTTGAAAGCTTAAAGGCAAATGTAACTGTGAATTTACACAATTTGGCGTCGTTCCAATTAACCCTCCTCAGCCAGTGATGTACAACCATCACTACTTTGGACATAAATGTTATTATGAAAGCAAGAAAATTATTACGATCGGTGTCAGCGTACATAGAGAGGAGGTTCTTGTCGAAGAGGGCTGTCTGCTCCAGGTGACACTTTTATTAGGTGGCACATTTCGGGCTCCTGTAGAAACCAGAATACAGATGAGGTACGAAGGTAGCAGATTCAAGAGCTACAGTGGGTGGTACATACTCTAGTATATACCACCAATCCATTTGAGAAAGCAATGATCTTGCCCTTCATATCGGCAAAGCTTTACACTGTTTCTGATACTTCAAAACTTCCAAGCTATATTCTTCAGTACTTTCTCAAATTTAAGACAGTGAGACCCGACAGATAACTTCTTATCGCATTGCACCATCGCGCACCTTCTTCTCTTACACTCAAACAATACTGGTGTACTCCAAAGTTCAGTTTTGTTCTCCGCTTCCTTATTTCTTATCATCTATGACCTATTTGCCCTTCTGTTCAACTCATTCGCAGCTGATACTATCCTTCATTCATCTACAATTTTTCCCAGCCGCTCATCCTCTACTGACACAAACATATAATGATTTATGAACTTAAACTGCGCACGTACCCTCTGTTGGAGTTTTACGAAACTTGTCCCTTTTGACAGTAAATGTACACAAGAACTGCTCATATCAAAAGGAAAACATCTTATTTCACACCTTTGAAACATGAACAGCAATCTAATAGATGTCTCACGCTCGCTCCAAATTTTAGGCCGTACAACACCGAGAATTTCTCATCGCAAATGATTGCACTTAACATAGCTAGTTTAACATCATGAAGAGTGACCCTACACGTCACCACCGTAATCTTATTCCCATTTGAGACCTACTTCTATTGCGAACGGGGAAATCCTAAACCGCTTCCAGACAAAGCCACTTGATTGACTAGTATAACATCACTCTGTTTTATACTACTTCTACTATAATGAGCACAGTTCCTCGTAGCTGGCTGATATCGTGCTAACTCCCCACAAACACTCCCAATATACTTGTCACCCATCATCTTCTGTTTCATATTGTATCCAAATCCCTTAGGACTCGCAATAACCTGCTACACATAGTTCTTCCTTACCAGATCTTATAACCTATGAAATTTCTTCCCTCCTAATGTCTCTCCTGCAAATGTTGATTTATAAGAGCTTAAGCGAATTATAAACGATTTCTATCTCATCAGAATAACGAACCTGCGAAGGATGTTTGCACTGCTTATTTCTCCGGTCCCGGTAAATAGGGAAAAGACATTTAACCTTGAAATATATATATATATATATGTATTTCATGTTTTGTGTACTGGTTCTATCTAATTCGTTCGTCAGTGATATGCTGACGATATAAAGATATTAGTTTTAAGAAAAAGAAAACATTTTCTTACAGATATCGTCGAAAATTCAACACGTTCGATCCTTCTCAGCAGTATTATTTCTATGTTTTATCTGTAATTATTTTCTTTTCATGCATATTTTATAAAGGTATAGATAACAAGTTTTCACATTGCTGCCCTGAACATGTATGTCATAACTTTGACATTTGTAAACCTAACGAGGGATTAAGTCGATTACATCGATCTCAGTGTGCAACTGGTACTTATTTGATCGACCCCGAAAGGATGAAAGCAAAGTCGGACTCGGCGGAATTTGAACTCAGAACGTAACGGCAGACGAAATACTGCTAAGCATTTCGCTCGGCGTACTAAAGAATCTGCCAGCTCGCTGCCTTAATTTGTCATTATATATTCTTTTTTACTCTAGGCACAAGGCCCGAAATTTTTGGGGAGGGGGCCAATCAATTAGATCGACCCCAGTACGCAACTGGGAAGGAAGAAAGGCAAAGTCGACCTCGGTGGAACTTGAACTCAGAACATAAAGACAGACGAAATACCGTTAAGCATTTCGCCCGGCGTGCTAACGGTTCTGCCAGCTCGCC
This sequence comes from Octopus bimaculoides, assembly GCF_001194135.2. Lineage (NCBI taxonomy): Eukaryota > Metazoa > Mollusca > Cephalopoda > Octopoda > Octopodidae > Octopus > Octopus bimaculoides. Next base: position 98,133,894 of record NC_068983.1, read on the forward strand.
GCCTTTTTGTCATTATATATTACATATCAACTTGCTTCACTTGAGTCTCATTTTGTATGTAACTATATTTTATTAAGTGGAGGCGCAATGGCCCAGTGGTTAGGGCAGCGGACTCACGGTCATAGGATAGCGGTTTCGATTCTCAGACCGGGCGTTGTGAGTGTTTATTGAGCGAAAACACCTAAAAGCTCCACGAGGCTCCGGCAGGGGATGGTGGCGAACCCTGCTGTACTCTTTCACTAAAACTTTCTCTCACTCTTACTTCCTGTTTCTGATGTACCTGTAATTCAAAGGGTCAGCTTTGTCACACTGTGTCACGCTGAATCTCCCTGAGAACTACGTTAAGCGTACACGTGTCTGTGGAGTGCTCAGCCACTTGCACGCTAATTTCACGAGCAGGCTATTCCGTTGATCGGATCAACTGGAACCCTCAACGTCGTAAGCGATGGAATGCCAACAACAATATATTTTATTATGTAATTGCATGTTATATATAACAAAGAATATATTTCTTTCATTCGGTTTGCATCAAAGAGTGTCAATAATGTGAATGAGATGGGCTCAATGCATGATGTGTTTACTAACAATACTAACTGTATCAAAACACGTCGTAGTGTGTGGTGCGCACGCGCGTGTTTGTGTGTGTATGTGTGTGTATGTGTGTGTGTGTGTATCAGTTAAAAAACATATGATAAATGTACAAACAAACGAAAAACAGACACAGGTTACCAGATCCTCTTCAGTTATCGGCCAGAGGACCAAACGCAATTTTGCACTTTCAAGGATAATATTGGTCCTGTCTGATGGCGCTGGCAACAAGTGGCCACCGAGTATTAAGTAACTTGTACCTGGAAGATAATATTAGATAAATTTCTTCCGTACAAAGTTTACACATCCTATCATTCGGATGATAAAATTTCCTATGGCTCAAAATTTTCCATTTAATTTTTTAAATTTTATTACTATCTTTCAAACTCCAAATGAATTTACTAAGACTCGTGTTGATAATTACTCGTAATACCATGTGGATGTATATTAGTATTTTGGTTAAATATGTCCATATTTACTACTCTGCTTAGGTTAAGGTTATCAGTGTTTACTACATCTATATTTTGTTTACTATTATTAATTTCTTTTATGTATAAGAAAAAATTCCATTCCGTTTCAGATTTGAACTATCTATTTCGATAGAAAAAAGATAGAAGTTCTATTCATTTTTTAGACGTCAATTTTAACCTAAAAACAGGTAGATATGCGCCTTACCATAAACCAAACTCTGCATTAACTTACATTAACTTTAAAAGTAATCATCCACAGTCAATAACTAATTGTTTAGTCCCAAATATAGGAAAAAAGATTAATTACCTCTCATATAATGAGGAAATTTTTAATGAAAATAAGGACTTCTATAATAAGGCACTAGCTAAGGGTATAAACATAAAATTCAATATATTCGACCTATGATTAATAATATGTGTAATGATCTAAAAGCAGGAACATTTAACTTCACGAACAAACAAAAAGGGCTAAAATTAAAATATGCACTGTCCTCAGACTGACACTCAAACACTCTGAAATGTTCGTATTGGAGCTTCCGGCGCGAATGCCAAGCAGTACAGCATGTCGTTTCCAAGTTTCTAACAGGGAATTGCGTCATGGTGCTGTTTCTCTCACAAACGATGTCCAACTGACCATACTATATTGTGTAGTTGACAAAATCAAAAGCAATATGCATGCACGAAATTAAAAATATGAAATGGCGACAAATTACCCATCGCACCCTGTATATACCTGTACGTACCTATAACTATATATACACCTACACATATATACAAAGACATGTCTACATATGCATGCACATATAAACATGCACATATATACATAGACCAAAACACATACAACAGGTAGTCTAAACTGTACCGGTGCTCTACTCAACCTTTAAAAACACTCATTGAATTATACCTATTTGTCCAAATTATTCATTTTATTGTCTTTTCACAGCTTCTAACGCTGGAGATGTACTGCGGTGTCAGCTATTCACTACCAGTGAACTAAGGTAACACCCCTTATTTTTCGAACACCATCCGGAGTATTCAAGCGGTTCCAAGCTGTGCTGTTTTCTGCAAGTGCTCCACCCTTATGGCAGCCTCTATTTGTTCCATGTACTTCTCAAGATTTTTACTCACTATTCCCAGGGTTCCAACAATTATTGGTACTACTACCACCTTTTTCAGCGACCACAACTGCTTAACCTCCCAAGCTAACCTGTTATATCTATCAACTTTTCATTCTTCATTATCGCATACCTTGTTGTCAGCTGGGCATATTATATCTATGATCCAGCATTGTTTGCTTTCTTTCTCAACACTATGTATGATTTCCTACTATTCTCTATCTCATAGTCGCACTGAATCAGAAAATCTCATAGGATCATTTGCATTATCATTTTCAATGATGCCTTCGGGTTTATGTTCGTACCACTTTTTTTGCTCTATTAAGTCCATACTTGCAAAGTGTTCAATGGACAATCCTTGCTATATGTTCATGACGTCTCTTATATTCTTATTGAGCTAGTGGCGTACCTTGATTGGTAATATGTCATACGGTTTCATCATTTTGTCCACAAATTCTGCACTTATCACTTTCTGATGTGTTGTCTATTCTGTATTTGATGTAATTCGTTCTTAATAGTTGCTCTTGAGCAGCACAAATTAGAGCCTCCGTTCCCGGTTTTAAATCACTTTTAATCATCTATAGCCATCTTTTTTCTCTGTATGTCTTATCTTCAACATCTCTATGAAATTATCCATGCATTCTTTTCCTAATCCGCTTACTTTTAGTTACATTTATTCTCAAGCTTGTATAGTGCTTTATCTTTGCAGTCTTCCATCCTACACAAGCCTGACCTTCTTACTTCCAATGATAGCGGTTCTGTGACATTTTTTACATACCATATGTTGTTCTCTTCTGCTTTAATGTTGTGTTCGTATCCAATCAGTCCTCTTCCCCCTCTTTTACTTGGTACATAAAGTCTGTTTCACTGTTTAAGTGGAGTATCCCATACCTAGTCAGCAACTTCCTTGTCTTTCTGCTCCATATCTAAGGAGTAAAACCGCCAGGTATTGATAGCTTCAATCTTATTCCGTCTGTTTAATTTCGACTTAAGGATCAGTCTCTGTCTGCGCAAGTACTCCACCTTAAATTTTTCTGTCATTTCTTTCTCCATCAATTTATCCATTTCTAATATCCTCAAGTACTTATAGCCGGTTTCTTCTATCTGATTCATAACCTCCCCGACAGTATCGCTAGCTCGTCCATACATTTAATTTTGCCCCTCTTCAAGACTACCACACAACACTTTTTCAGTCCGAACTCCATTCTGATATCAGCACTGAAAGTATACACCGTATCAACAAGGGAACTGACTTAGGATCCATCTTTACCATAAAGTTTGAGGTCATCCATGAATAACAAGTGGTTGACTTTTTGTTGGTGGCTCTTGAATACATACCCAGCCTTTGCTTTCCTTAGAATCAATGTTAGTGGTATCACACACAATACAAAGATCAGTGTAGATAGAGAGTCCCCTTGGAAGATGCCTCACCTGATTTCTGTTGTCCCTAAACTTCTTCCATATGCTGTCAGTTCCGTCCTCCACTTCACCATACTTTTTTCCAAGCAATCGCTCAACATTCGATGCAATACCAAATAGGTTCATACACTCCATAATCCAAGAATGTGGGATTATATCGTATACCTTACAATAATCGATCCATGACATGGTTAAGTGAGTTTTCCTCCTCTTGCAGTCTCTAAGTACAGTTTTGTCTACTATGAGTTGATCCTTGGTACCTCTGCACTTACGATTGCAACTCTTCTGCCCATGTGACACGACTCCATTTTTTCCAGATGTCCGTACATTGACTCTGCGAGTATTCCAGTCAATAATTTCCACATAAGTGGCAAGCGGGATATCAGCCTGTCATTACATTACTTTGAAAACACTTACTAAATACTGTTTGTCATAGATGACTAGTTTGCAAAATATAGTCGGAATGTAAAAATAATTTGGAAGCCGGCACAAGAAGTAAAGAGGTGAGAGACGATGAGAAGTATGGGAAGGAAAGGAACGTCAGAACATCAGTGTTGGTTGAGAAAATGCGCAAATTTCTGGATGAAGACCGTCGTGTATCTCTAAAGGCAATAAGCATTTATTTCGTTATTGCCCACAAGGGGCTAAACATA
>NC_068983.1:98138148-98140648 GCF_001194135.2 Octopus bimaculoides
AAGTAAAGAGGTGAGAGACGATGAGAAGTATGGGAAGGAAAGGAACGTCAGAACATCAGTGTTGGTTGAGAAAATGCGCAAATTTCTGGATGAAGACCGTCGTGTATCTCTAAAGGCAATAAGCATTTATTTCGTTATTGCCCACAAGGGGCTAAACATAGAGGAGACAAACAAGGACAGACAAAGTGATTAAGTCGATTACATCGACCCCAGTGCGTAACTGGTACTTAATTTATCGACCCCGAAAGGATGAAAGGCAAAGTCGACCTCGGCGGTATTTGAACTCAGAACGTAACGGCAGACGAAATGCCGCTTAGCATTTCGCCCGGCGTGCTAACGTTTCTGCCAGCTCGCCACCGTAAAGGCAATAAGCATTGTCTGGAGCTGGTGTGGCAATTGTACCGAGAATTATTCATGAAGATCTGAACAAACGCAAAATCTGTGCGAAGTTTGTTCGAAGGGTGCTCAGTGACGATCAGAAAGAAAAGATGCGTTGATGACAGGAGGGAGGTGGATGGGCTCAATTATTTCTAAAGCAAGACCTGTGACGAAAGCTGGATCTATTTTTACGATCCAAAAGACAGAGTGCCCAAAGGAAGCATCCTAACTCCCGCCAGACACGAGATTAAGCAAAGCAAGTTCACCGAAAAGCTCATGATGACCCCGCTTTTTTCGACAGCAAGGGCATCATCTACATCCACTGGTCTCCCTCTGGCCAGACAATCGACAAAAAGTACTTTGTGGACGTTTTAAAAGGACGTTCAGCAAGAAATTTCGTCGCAAAAGTCCAGAGATCTTCGACATGGGTTGATTGCTCCTGCACCAGGACAATGTCCCAGTTCACAATTCCATCATGGTAAGCAATTGCATGGCAGAGATAGACAGCAAAACTGTCCCCCGCTCTCCCTACAGTTCACACATTGCTATGTTTCACTTTCAGTTGTTCCCCACGCTGAAGGAAAACCTCAGAGGCAGTCGTCTTGAAGACACTGAAAAGATGAAGGAAGTTGTGACATGGGTTCTGGATAGCTTCACTTTGAATATCTTCCATGAAGTCATTGTGGTTAGGCTGTTTTACTCGTGATTGTAAGATTGTGGTTTCCATTCATGGACCGAGTGACGCGTTGTGTTCTTGAGCTAAACACTTCATTTCACATTGCTCCAGTCCACTCAGCTGACAAAAATGAGTAATCCTGCGATGGACCAGCGTCCTGTCCAGGTGGGGAATTTATACGTCATGGAAACCGGGAAACCGGCCCTTATGCGTCAGTATGACTCGAGAAGTTAACTTTATTTTTTATGGAGCCATCACAAAGTGGCTAGAGTGCTGCACCAAGTGCGTGGAAGTAAGAGGAAACTACTTTGAGAGAGATTAGACTTTTGTACAGCTTTGGAATTAATAATTGTCTTATCTCAAAAGTCTCAAAACTTGTGGAATGCACTTGGTATATATCAGGATCTGCGGTTCTTTTAGTTTCGCTTGACACCAATTCGAAATTTCAAAACAATTAGTGCTTCTATTTTGAAAAGAAATTGCATGTAGAAGCAATTATAAATATTTGATGAAATTAATATTAATTAATATTCTCATGTTTAAATACGTTGTTAAAGTTCTTCATTTAAAAAGCATTTCTCCAAAAAGTCAGATACCATAAAAGAGTCAATAATTTTTTCTATCACAATTAAATCTGTTAATATTTTTAAAATATTTAGATGCTGTGTGTACACACGGCAGGAATTCCAGAAGTTTTCAGACTTATTGAAGAGAGACATTAGATAATTTCATAGAAGTACAAAATTTAAATCGCTTTCAAAGTAAGATCCCCTGATTTCAATGCACTTGAGGTAGCGATCCATTCACTTCGTGAAAGTCCCGTGAAAGTCCTCCAAAGTGAATAGGTCCAGGACACTTGTCACAACCTCCTTCATCTCCCCCCCCCCACCTCAGCCTGTGAAACAACCAAAAGTCACGGGGACAAGGCCTGGACTGTAGGGAGGGTGAAGAACATCATTGCCATATAGTTTGTTACTTGGATAGACTTGTGAACAGCATTGTTCTGGGAAAGGTGCAACCGACACGAATAGAAGGGCTCTGGCCTTTTGTGACGAAATCTCTTACTGAACTCCCTCAAAAACTCCACAAAGTACTCTTTCTTGGCAGAGGGAACCCAGTGGATGCAGATGATGTCTTTGTTGTCTAAAATGGGACCATCATGAGCTTCCTAGTGGACTCGCTTTACTTGGCCTCTTGTTCCAGCGAAAAACAGATGCTCGACTTATGTATGTTAAATCCATATGCAGTCTAGAACATTTCTTATGAATGTATGTATGTATGTATGTATGTATGTATGTGTGTATGCATGCATGCATATATATCGCTACAGAATGTAACAAGCTGCACGTTTAAATTGCAGGTAGAATCTAAAGCTTCTACAGTCTCCGTCTACCCAATTTCACTGATATGTTACAGGTCCATTCGACTCTTTAGTAAAATGAGATT
>NC_068983.1:98142396-98147242 GCF_001194135.2 Octopus bimaculoides
AAAGGATGAAAGGCAAAGTCGACCTCGGCAGAATTTGAATTCAGAACGTAAAGACGGACGAAACGCTGCTAAGCATTTCACCCAGCGTGCTAAGGTTTCTTATTTCTTTACTACCCACAAGGGGCTAAACATAGAGGGGACAAACAAGGACAGACAAAGGGATCAAGTCGATTACATCGACTCCAGTGCGTAACTGGTACTTAATTTATCGACCCCGAAAGGATGAAAGGCAAAGTCGACCTCGGCGGTATTTGAACTCAGAACGTAGCGGCAGACGAAATTCCGTTAAGCATTTTGCCCGGCGTGCTAACGTTTCTGCCAGCTCGCTGCCTTAGACCAATTATAACTTATTTAACTGAAAATACTCAGAAATAAGCTTCCAAGGGAAATAACTTCTATCATACTAGCGTCATCAAGAATAAAGTTATCTACCTTTAAAGGTTATCCGGCTGATAACCTACGATTAACGCTAATATTTTACGTTATTAATTCTGTTTGATAAACCATTTATATGCATGATTTCAGATTTTCGTGCAACAGGCATGGAGACAACATAAAAGTATTATTTATTATTGGGCATACACACTTGATCAATAACTTCAAGTCTACAGAATTATTTTTAAGAACTATTGATGATAATATGCATATTAACAAATGGCTTTCTTGCAGGTTCGCATATACTTCAAGTGTATTTGAACTGGTACCATGTTTGTATTTATACACATCACAGCTTAGCGCTGTCATCCCGTTTATTTAATACGGTGAGCCGCTAAATTGCGCAACCAGTCATTGAATGCTGACGGGAATATCATAAGAGGGACATGTCTCTCGTGTAAATTCGCAGCGTCTGCCATTCCGGTCTCTGTGGCTGAAGAAGTGATAACAATAATAAATTCAAATTATGACAAACGTAAATAAACAAACGAAGTTTGCTTTTAGAAGCATTGAGATGTCTTTTAGAAAGTTAAAGAAGTGATTTTAAATTCTCAATCGCAGAATAATGCTAATAATATAGTCTGAACAGGATAAACTACCCCTATTTTGCAGAGAAAAGTGTAGGTGATTAGCTGTGGACTCGAACTCACATCCCCGTGATTACATGTCACGATGCTTTGACCGATTAAGCTAAACTACCCACTACAAATTCCTCTGCAAATTAAGATATATAAATCTCGCTTTATGAGACGCTCTCATATGTTAAATTCAAATTACGACAAACGTAAATAAATCCTTTCTGTTATAGACTTTGTGCCAATGATAGAAAGGGTTATTGCAACTGTTGCTGCTGCTATTCTCTCCCGTTTCCTGTTATGCGTTATTCATGCCTTGTCTCAGCACCTTCCCGCAGCTTAGAGGCGCAATACTTTCCTCAGTGCATATGCAGTTCTGCATTTGGCCGCCAACTGTATTCTTCTGATGACGTTTGATAGTTCCAGCTTCTCATGTCAGGTGTTTCTGTTCTTTGTGCACCAATCACAATGGGAATTACACTCATTCTAGCGTGTGTATGAATACACTCCACTTCAAATGCCATGTCTTGACACCTTTTGCATTTCTCGTTCTCTGTCTTCACAATGTTCTGACCTACAGGGACCTCTCTATCAATGAAGACCCAATTTTTCTCAACGCTTTCCATGACCGCAGTTTCGTGAAATGATTGTGACCTGTAAACAGTTTTGAGTAAGAACCGGAAAGAGAAGTATGAACATGCAATGCGCATGTGCACACTGTATTCGTAAAAACTGAAGAGAAGAATAAAAACGCAATGCGGATGTCAAAATAAACGAAAACGAAGAACAAAAACGCAATATCAAACAGGTTATATGATGGTCTGCATGCTACATCTGGTACCACTATCACATAGCTTTGCTGCAATTTCCTTGTTTGGAGTCTTTTCGTAGGAGAGTGATATCTGTGTTTCAATTACTTATCTGTGTAGACTATCATTTCCTTCATTTTTATCATTCCCTATGATTAGCAAGAGTTGATGTTCAAACCATTGGTCAGTGTACTCTAGCCTGTGTACTCGCTGTGAAACTTTGTCATGGCATTTTCTGTACTCTTTCTGGGTTAGTAAATACGAAGTGGTATCAAAAAGTTCCCGGTCTTGTTCTGTAGTACACCAACAGATGACAGTACACGTTTGCATGCGCAGTGAGAACTAGCAGTGACTTTCATGAGGCAGTGTACCGAGTGACATGACTGTGCTTACTAGGCAAATTGTGAAATTTGTTTTTGTGATCACGTGTATGCTGTAGTCTGCGATTCTGTCGTGAATAGGAATGAAGAGCCAACGCGAAATTTTACGTTAAGCATTGGAAGTCTTCTACAGAGACATTGAGCTTGCTTCGGTAAGCTTACGGTGACAGGTCAAAGAGTCGTACGCGTCATTCACGGAAATGTCATATTCTGCATCGAAAATTCATTTCTCAGTTCCAGGCCGTCAATCAAGAGTTCAACTGCGATGTTTTGAAGCATTTGAATGAGAACATTCGGCGAAAGCGACCGGTTCTGTAGAGTGCGAAGAATTGGATTCTTCACAACAACAATGCAGCCTATCACCAAGCTGTCCTCACTCGTAAGTTTCTCGCCAAAATCAAAATGGTATCGCTTCTGCACCCACCCTTTTCGCCAGATTTAGCGCCCACGAACTTCCATCTCTCCACCAAGATGAAAATGCAGCTCATAGGCCGCCGTTTTAAGACCGTTGTCGAGATCCAGAGCGAATCGCAGAAGGTCCTCGACTCACTTACGGAAAACGACTTCCAAACCGTATTCCAAAAGTAGTAGGAATGCTAGGACCGGTGTATTGCTGCGTAAGGTGACTATTTCGAAGGAGAAGATGTTGAAACTTATGTAAATAAGTTATCTTTTATTAAGCATAACAAGTCCTGGAAACTTTTTGATACTATCTCGTAATACTTAGCAACATTTCGTTCGATTTTACGTTCTGTTTTCAAGTTCCGTCGAGGTCGATTTTGCCTTTCATTTTTTCGAGGTCGATAAAATAACTACCAGTCAAGCACTGGAGCCAATGTGACCAACTTATCCCATCCTTAAAATTTGCTTGTCTAGCGTCAGAATTTGAAACCTATATTACGCATTGTGTTAAAACCAATTCGTAAAAAACTATCTGGCAGAAATCGCGACATGAGTGCTTACACTATCATGCCAACTCACAAAATAGTCTCTACATAGAAGTAGATACCTTACAGCCAGAAACATTTCTTGTTTTTATCTTTCTTTTTACTCGACGTAAAGCTGTATAAGTCAATTATATGCCATAGGAGACATAGTTTGGTTTAGGTGGGTCAGTATGAACTGACACCTAGATTAGAGAATGGCTTGATTTGGTCCCTGGAAAAAGTTATCTTTGTAGCTAACTATTTGTATGACTTGTGTGGTAAGAAGCCTGCTTCCCAACTACATGGTTCCGAGTTCAACCCCACGTGGCACTTTGGGCAAGTATCATCTATGGCCTTGGGCGAACCAAAAATTTGTAAGTGTATTTAGTGGACGGAAACTGAAAGACATTTGTTGTGTGTGTGTGTGTGTGTGTGTGTGTGTGTGTGTGTGTGTGTGTGTGTATCTCTGTGTGTCTGTGTGTCTGTGTGTCTGTGTCTGTCTGTCTGTCTGTCTGTCTGTGTCTGTGTCTGTGTCTGTGTTCGCCCACTACCACCACTCTACAACCAGTGTTGGTATGTTTACGTCCTCGTAACTTAGTGGTTCGGTAAAAGTGATCGATAGAATAAGTACCAGGCTTTCAAAAACTACTGGTATTGATTCTTTCCATTCAAAATTATTTATGGTTGTGTCCCAGCATAGCTGCAGTCTACTGACTGAAAAAAGTAAAAGGTGAAGCTAACACAGATGCGAGAAATTAATGAAGCGGGTTATATGTTAAAGGTGTTTGGAGTATTTCCAAATGACATATTTAATGAGGTGTGAGTTAAACTGAATAAATTATTAGTCTTATATAACTAAGTATATTTTTATCCTATTGCTGTTTGTGCTTTAAAACAAGAAAAAAAAACTAAAGAATACTTGATAAATCACATCTCAGATGAATAACAGTCCATGTTAGACAAGTACTAGTTAAAAGATATCGAAGTGCATCATAAAAAGACTAAAGTTAATTTTACTTGCTCTTCTTCATTTCTCTATAATTTTATATTCGACATTGTTATAGTTGAGGATGGTCATATTTTGCCAGTTAAACTCACGCACTATATATATTTGATCTTCACTTCAGCTTTATTATTATTATTATTATTATTATTATTATTATTATTATTATTATTATTATTATTATTATTATTATTATTATTATTATTATTGTTCAGTAGTTTTATTTTTATAACGTGCTTTCACTTCACCATCGAGCGCAGCTCTGTGTGCCTTGGGTATGTGCTGTGGTTTGCTGTGATGCTCTTATGGTTACTGTATTGAAAGTGTTTTGTGTAGGATGTGTGCAGTGCCTAGTAGTGCAATTTTCTGTATGTTATATATATTTGTAAGTCCTGGTGTTTTTGTTATGTATTTGTCTGAATATTTTTTTATTATACCTAAGGCACCTACTATGATAGGAATTGTTTCTGTTTTTAGATTCCACATTCGAGTTACCTCTATTTCCAGGTCTTTTCTTTGTATTTTGAAAGTTTCTCCATTTCTTTTAGGGAAACGTTGTCATCTGCTGGTATCGATACATCAATTAGAAAGCCTTTTTTTCCTTCATGATCTCTGACAACTATATCTGGCCTATTGTCTGGAGTAAAATATACGAAGCCCAATATACTCATCATTACTACCCGTCTGATAAGGGTACACCAGGCACATGCATCACAAC
>NC_068983.1:98147252-98147731 GCF_001194135.2 Octopus bimaculoides
AAAACAATGTACATGATAATACTTCCAAAACAATGTACATGATAACACTTTTAAAACACTCTCCTCCAGAAAGTAAAGAGACAATAAAGAAAAGTGCGACTGTTATGAAATGAACAGTATTTCTGTGGAAGATACACGAGATGTCGAAATATTGTTCATTTGATAACAGTCGCACCCTTCTTTATTGTTTCTTTATTATTATTATTATTATTATTATTATTATTATTATTATTATTATTATTATTATTAATATATTTTATGTTTGACTTTTGCTTTGCATTTGTACAAGTTGGATCCAAGTCTCACCCAGAGATCTCAAGAAACAACAAGTTAGAAGTTCATGTAGGTGTTATGCCTAGGGTACCATATATTTGGATTTGTACAGTTTTGTTCTAGTGAATGTTTAAGAAACCATAAGAAAATTATGTGTTTGCTTTAAAATTTGAGATCACATAGACAGTATTTTACGTAGGATATGG
>NC_068983.1:98150167-98152877 GCF_001194135.2 Octopus bimaculoides
AGGTCTGTAGATATTCTATCAATCCAAGGGGCCTTTTCATTGTGTGTTTTATCTTCTTCCCATATTTTATTCCAAAATTCTTGCACTTCTTTTGATGGGACAGACTTTATTGTTACTGGTGTTTTCCCTATCTTCCTGTAGAAATTTTTGGGGTTATTTTTGAACATGTTATTATCTCGGAAGAATCTAACACGCTTTTCATACCTTGCTATACGGGCAGCTTTAGCACATACCTTTTATTATTATTATTATTATTATTATTATTATTATTATTATTATTATTATTATTATTATTATTATTATTATTATCATCATCATTATTATTATTATTAGCTTCTTTGTCAAAGTTCTTTCATCAGACATCCTGTGATCCCTTCAGCGATTCTCTATCCCACGTCTCTCCTCTTTTTCTGCTCATTCCATTTCGTCTTTTATATTCGACAGCTTTCTTCTGTTGTAGTTTATGATTGCAATGAGGTTCATAAAGTTTCGACTTAAACGATAGAAGTCAGTTATAAGTATTTTCCCACCGCCTCGCTCTTAAAACTTATTAACGGTGCTAGCTAATAAGCATTACTGTCCGTTATGTGATGGCTTTTTGTTTGTTTCTGTTTTTGTATTTATGTTTTTGTTTTCTAATGTTTTCTTTCGGTTTTTGTTAGATTATCACTAAAAAAAAAATCAAATTCATTTGCTCAGTCAGATGTAGGTATGATTGATAGCAATTTAATAATTTTCTTGATTATTGAAACTTTTGTATATATGATAGAGAAAGGGGTAAGCACTAAATCTTTTTCGTCAAATCTTATTGTTTATCCATCGAAAATAGGTGTTATGATTCAGTAAACACTTTTGATGGGGACCTGAGAAAACAGCATTTTAAACTGACAAGGCCCGAAATTTTGGGGGAGGGGGACCAATCGATTAGATCGACCCCAGTACGCAACTGGTACTTAATTTATCGACCCCGAAAGGATGAAAGGCAAAGTCGACCTCGACGGAACTTGAACTTAGAACTTAAAGACAGACGAAATACCGTTAAGCATTTCGCCCGGCGTGCTAACGTTTCTGCCAGCTCGCCGCCTTAGTACACAGAATAATGCACAGAAAATGAACAGTGAATGAGTCATTTTTTTTTAAATGGGTGGGTGCATCGGGTGTTTGCTTATTTCAGGAAGCATGGAAAGTTTTAAGGATGTAGTGTTCCGACAGATCATAACTGATCAACTGATGTGAGTAGCTTATTCCATACTTTAGCAATTTGAGGCGTGAAAATGTTTCCGAAAATCATGGGTGTTGTGTTGTTTTTTGATTTTATAAGCATGTCTACTGGTATTAGACACGTGGAATTCAAAAAGCCGCCCAAAATTGTTATTGGAAAGATGGTGAATAATCTTGTGGTTGTCTGCCAAGTTAATCGCCTGCCAGACGTCTGAGCTTCGATGTGTCCATACCCAGGGAAGCAAGAGGTCCAGAGTATGGTAGATATTCGTCTAGTCGTACGTTTCTGAACAGTTTCCAGGAGATGGATATACTGATAGGGGTACCAGACCGATGTAAATCCTAAGTATGGATGTACTATAGCCATATATAGCTTTAAATAGATAGCTAGAGACGGCTAACAAAGGTCTTAGTGAATGATGCTAAGACGTTCTCGGCCTTCTTGACAATTTAGTGTGACACAGAGATAGAGAAACACACATATAGCGTAGCACCTTGAGTAAGTATTTTCTACTATAGCCCAGGCCAACCAAAGCATTGTAAGCGAATTTAGTTGACGTAAACCAAAAGAAGCCCGTTGCATGTGTGTGCGTGCTACATATAAGCAGAAAACATACGCACACACACACACGCACACACGCACACACATTTGTCCAACGCAAATCACTGTTGACACTATACCTAGGTCACATTCACTAGTGGACTTCTTAAGATTGGTGTTGTTGAGGAATATGCAAAAGCTGGATTTTCCCTCTCAATATGCATGGTGGCACACTTGTCCACAGCCATCTTGAGTTGCCAGTCAGTAATCTGTTTGCTGCATTGTGTCCAGATCTGACTGCAGGAAAGATTTATAGCGTGTAGGATCTGTTCTTAACATTCTTCAAGCTGAAATCTACGTCATTAATATATGCAACAAACAAGGCGGTGAGCTGGCAGAAATGCTTGGCGGTATTTCGTCTGTCTTTACGTTCTGAGTTCAAATTCCGCCGAGGTCGACTTTGCCTTTCATCCTTTCGGGGCCGATAAATTAAGTACCAGTTGCGTACTGGGGTAGATCTAATTAACTGACCCCCTTCCCAAAAATTTCGGGCCTTGTACCTAGAGTAGAAAAGAATTTAAGTACCAGACCTGATGCTTCCATAAGAATCAGAAAAGCGATAGCTCCAATCTCGTCAGAGGTTTCTTATGACAAAATACTGCGATCAGGCTCCAGTTCTCTAATACACACATAGAAACGTTGTATGCATTAGCTATTTCTTCCGGCCTTTCAGAAACAGCTTCTTCTAAGCCCATGAGACTCATGGCTGGCCGGTAGCGTATTTTTCTGCAATGTATGGATAATGTATCCTGATTACGGTATTTATTAGCATTATCACGCGTTTGAGAATAAAAAGAAATTATTTCTCTATCTTTCAATACATCTCAACGCTTCTAAAACAAACTTTGTTTACTTTCATCGTATATATATATATATATATATATATAT
>NC_068983.1:98155177-98156355 GCF_001194135.2 Octopus bimaculoides
AATATATATATATATATATATATATATATATATATATATATGTATGTATGTATGTATGTATGTATATATAAATGTAAGATTTAGAGATCGCCCCTACACGCTGGAAGTGCGTACACTGCTTGATATCCATAAATAGTGGGACTTTGCAGAATTTCAAGGTAATTACTTCTCTTGATAGTTGATCTATCAGGCATAAACCACAATCCGCATCTTCCACCACCACAAATAGCTCCCCACGCCATAACTTTTGGGGCATTTTTAACATTTAGGATAATGTAGCGAGGATTATCCCTTCGCTAAACATGTCGTCTCACATGTCTGCAAAATACATAAAATAGTAACAGCTTAGTTTCATCCGAAAACATAACTCGTTTCCATTGTTCGACTGACCAACTTTTAAACTTTTGGCAAAATGCCAAAAGATAGGCAATATGTTTTGGGGTTAACCTTGGTTTACTTGAAGGTTTGTATGACTTAAGTCCGGCGTCAAATAATCTTGTACGAATTGTCCTTTGGTTAGGAACCCTGCCTTCTTGCGGTAGACCAGCTTGAATAGCTTCGGAAGACTTTCTGGGTGACTTTTTGGCAGCTAAAATGATAGCATCGCCCATTCGCTTGGTGATGAGTTTTGAGCGACGCGTAGGCTTGTCAAATACATATTTTCCAGCAGATTTCAAGTTGTTTATTGACCTTAAAACTGTTCGCTTTGTCAATTTCAATCTTTCACCAATTTGTCGACTGCTGTATCCTTCTTCGTACAGAATTTTTATTTCAGCATGACTTTCCGACGAAATTCTTCAACCAGGCATTCTTTAGAACGACAGAAAAATGATTAACAAGAAAAAGTTGCCATAAAATATTTTAGTGACAGCTTATCAGAGATTGGATCAGTCAATCAGAGTACATCAACCAATCAGGGGTCAGTAATCACGCAGAAAACACGTTAACACTGAATAATGAGAAAACAAATTTGAACGATCGACTAATGATTTAAAATAGCATATATACATACATACATACATACATACATATATACATACATACATCTTTCTCCCCCCCATACCCACAATCCCCCTCTCTCAATCCACCTTCCCTCTCTTATACCCACCCTCTCTCCTCTCTCCCCTCCCATACCCATCTTCCCTCTCTCTTACATCCACCTTCCCCATCCCCCTTCA
>NC_068983.1:98157433-98159496 GCF_001194135.2 Octopus bimaculoides
ATATATATGTATGTATGTATGTATGTATGTATGTATGTATGTATGCATTATGTATGTATGCATATATAGGAAAATAATTAAGATTCAGTTGAATTAGGTTCTTAAGTCAATCTGGTATTATCCGCACAGCTCGAAATAAGGTGAATAACAAGCAAATAAGTGACAAGGATATCAAGATATTGATGAATTACCCCCGTTTCAGGCGACTCCATTTAATCGAACAATGCAATTTTCCTTCTGTACCCTTAATGACCATTTACATCTCTTTGAAGCGTCCTTTGTTTTGTATTTAACTGATAATAAAAGAATTTATGTCACCCATACCCTACCTTTTTCTGGGCACTTACCACTAAATGACTTCTTCTGGGATTTGTTTCTTTATGTGGTAAAGGGAATTGATAGCCATAGAGAATTAAAGCATGGGGGAATAACTGACAATATTTAATTTATGATCAACAGCTAGAATTTAACTGTCAACTTCTAGTGGCTTTAATTCTTAGTAGAAGCAATATACTAGCTGCATTAGATCTTTTGATGGTGATAAGGGTATAGCTAAAAATTCTAGCTAAATTACCATCTCATGACCCCCACTGTAATCTTCTGCCACTCCAAAATTGTAGTTGGGATATTTATTTCTCTCAGCATGGAATTCTTTCATTTGGTTGTTCTGGTGAAATATTTGCTAAAAGTTATAATGGAGTATCTTGTCTGTTGAAAACCTGTATTTTTGCATCCGAAGATGGCAATGTATTTCAAATTGATGTAATGCTTGCATTGCTCGATTAAAGAGAGCCGCCTGAAACGGCTGTAATGCATTAATACCTTGACATCCTTGTTACTTATTTGCTTATATATATATTTATATTTACTGATTATAAAAAGACAAAATTCCATCTGACAGCTATTGCTGTTGGTGCTATTCCAGGCATTGTCAGGCTTAATTACTACAATAATAAGTATTATTATCATTGTAGATAATTAATTATACCAATTAATTAGAACTTCATCAGAGCAGAAAAGTAAAGAAAAAGAAAGCGAAAGCGAGAAAGTAAGGATGTATCAATTCATGTTACAAGCTATCCCTCTGGGAACCTTTCGACCGACTAAAATTTAGTAATTGAATTAGTACAGTTATAATACTTAGTGGTATATTCCTATATACGGGCGGAAGGGCATTGCTGGCATGGGTAAAATTTATAATAAGTTTAGGAGTATTTGGGTTAGGTTATAAAATAAAAATACAAAGTAAGAAATAGAATTGAAAATACCGATAGTTACAGAACTAAAATAATAAGTTAACTATAATTTATGTATGCCTGACAGTTCAGAGGCAATGTCACCAGTAAGTAAAGATGTAATAGGATAACCTAGTTTTCTTCTATTTGCCCACTTTCACAAAATTCCGAGAAATTAAATGTTTTCTAGGAAAAATTATGTCTCAAAATCTCTTTCTAAGAAAAATAAACCTAAGTCGTAACGGGAGAAATATTCTTTATACACACACACACATACACACACACACACACACACACGCACACACACATACTCACACACACATGCACACACACAAACACTCACACACACATTCACACACGCGCGCACGTTGAGGCACACCAGCATATATAAATATATAAATATATACATATACATATACAGAAATATACGTAGTTTAACAGACGAATAGAAAATAGATTGACACAAAGTTATTCGTATAGACATAGATATGCGCTGGCGTGGCTGTGTTCGTAAGAAGTTTGCTTCCTCAACACATGGTACCGAGTTCAGTTCCACCGCATGACACCATACCATGTGTATTCTACTATGGCAACGTGCCAACCAAGCCTTGTGATTGTATCTGGAATATGTAATATGAAAAAAGCCCGTAGTATATATATATATATATACTGTCAATCCCTATATATTTATGATTACAAATGTTTTTTACCGAAAAGGTTTTTTCATACTGAGCTACCCGGCAAAATTGTTAATTATTAATTTTATTACTAATTGACGATTCCCTGCCCTGCATATCTATCTATCTATCTCTCTCTCTCTCTCTCTCT
>NC_068983.1:98159704-98160189 GCF_001194135.2 Octopus bimaculoides
TATATATATACCACAATTCCAGTCCCCGTTGTGAACTTGGATCCTAGTAGCTTATCACTTGGAGCACTCAGACCACATAGTTATTTGGTTAGATTACCAGTTACTTAAATTCTTTCTTTTCTGTATATATATGTATGTATGCATATATATTTATGCGTGTGTGTCTTTATGTCTGTGTTTGTCCTCCAGTACCACTTGACAACTGGTGTTGGTGTGTTTGCACCTCCGTAACAAAGCAGTTCGGCAAAAGAAATCGATAGGAAACTGTCAGGCTTCGCAAAAAGTACTAAAAATTCAAGGCGGTGCTGCAGCATGGTCAGAGCATACACATGCTATGGTGTCAAGCGGTGGAACTGAACTCGGTACCATTTGATTAGGAAGCAAACTTCCTAACACACAGCCACGCCAGCGCATATCCATGTATATACAAATATCTATCTTTCTATTTTTTATTTGTCTGTTAAGCTATCTACGTATTGTTCTAT
>NC_068983.1:98160849-98163692 GCF_001194135.2 Octopus bimaculoides
AGGCCTCCGTCGGTCATGGCTGACCATGGATGATGTCATCCGTCCGTTGAGTTGTCTATTCAGTTTTTGCAACGCCTCCTGTGGCTGTAGAGACCGATGCGAGAGTGGCAGTCTCGTTAGCAGAGGTCACACCTATACGTTGAATCCAGTCTGTTGGCTGTCATTTATTTTCTGCGGGCTCGGTTTTCGGTTGCCGCCACCCACAAATTCTCTTCGCCGGTCTGCAGTTGTTTGTGAAGAGTGCCTCTCCAGCTGGCTCGGTCAGCTACGAGATAACGTTTGTCTTCTTCAGACTGATAGCCATCTCGAAGTGTTTGCAGGCCTGAGCTAAGCAATCCATCAGCAGCTGCAGTTCCCTCTGAGTGTGAGTCTCAACTGCTGCATCATCAGCGAACACCATGTTTCTAATGAGGACTTCACGAACCATTGTCCTCGCTTTTAGGCGGGCAAGATTGAACAGCCTACCATCCGATCTGGTCCGTAAGTATAATCCCTCTTGTGCTGTGCCAAATGCATGCCTCAAGAGGAGTGAGAAGAAGATCCCGAAAAGGTTTGGTGCGAGTACGCAGCCTTGTTTGACCCCGCTGCGTATGTCGAAGGGCTCGGAAAGATTGCCGTTGAACTGCGCAGTCCCTTTCATGTTGGAGTGGAAAGACTCGATTAAGCTGTGCAGTTTTGGAGGACAGCCGATATTTCGGAGAGCCTTGAAAAGACCGTCTCTACTAACAAGATCAATGAATGCGACGTAGAGGAGCATTTGCTGCTCTCTGCACTTCCCCTGGAGATGGCGAAGGGTGAAGACCATGTCTACCGTAGATCTTTCAGCTCGGAAGCCACACTGTGATCCTGGGTAGATACGTTCAGCCAGTTTCTGCAAACGGATCAACAGGACCCGAGCGTAGACTTTACCAACTGCGCTAAGGAGGGAGATACCTTTGTAGTTGTTGCAGTCACTTCTTTTGCCCTTGTTCTTGTAAAGGGTGATGATTTTAGCATCCCTCATGTCTTGTGGCACGCTTCCCTCCTTCCAGCACTGGCAGAGAACCTCATGCAAGGGGTATAGCAAAGTAGACTTGCAGTGCTTGATGAGGTCTGGAGGAATACTGTCGCTGCCTGGTGCCTTGCCTGTGGTCAAACTGTCAACGGCCTTTCTGAGCTCGTCCACGGTAGGCTCTGCATCGAGCTCTTCCATGATTGGTATGCACTCGATGGCGTCAAAGGCTTCAAAAGTCACTGTTGTCTCTCTAGAGTAGAAGTCAGAGTAGTGCTCCACCCATCTCTCCATCTGCCTGCCTTGGTCGGTAATGATTTCTCCGGTGTTGGATTTGAGGGGGGCGTTCTTACTCTGTGTTGGTCCCAGTGTCTTCTTGATACCATCGTACATGATTCTGATGTTGCCTGTTGCAGCGGCCGTCTGAATCCTCTCGCTCAGCTCTGTCCAGTACTCGTTGACGCAACGCCTGGCGATGTTCTGAACTTTGCTCCTGGCCACCTTGAGAATTTACAGGTTTTTCTCAGTGGGTGACCGCTTGTATTCTGAGAGTGTGGCGTGATTGGCCTCAATGACGGGGTTCATCGCGGACGACTTGGCGTCAAGCCAGTCATGTGGCTTCGAGGTTTTCTTCCCAAAAGTTGCCAGAGCGGTGCGGTGGATGGTGTCTCGCAGAGTTTCTCACTTCTCTGTGATGGTATCTCCAGCCTGCGATGCATCGTACACTTCTTCAAAGGTCTCTGCGAACTGTTCCAGAAGATCGAGCTGAGTCATCTTGCTAACGTCAATGCGTGAGGCCCCCAGCTTCTTTGCACTGTGGAACCTTTTTGGTTGCAGCCTGATCTTGCAGCATACCAGAGAGTGGTCTATGTCGCAGTCCACACTGTGGTAAGAGCGTGTATGGAGAACGTTTTTTTATGGCAGCACGCCTGACCACAATCATATCCAGTTGTTGCCAGTGCTTTGAGCGCGGGTGCCTCCAGAAGACCTTGTCTTGGGGTTTCGTTTTGAAGAAGGAGTTGGCGATGCACAAGTTGTGAAGGGCACAAAACTCGAGCAGTCGCTGACCATTCTCATTGAGTTTTCCCACTCTAAACGAACCAAGGCGAGAGGGCCACTAGTCGTTACAATTTAAATAATACATATTTATATATTTACATATATAATAATACATTTCGAACATACTACTACTGTTATTATTGTATGGTATGTTTTATTTTACTTTTGTATCCTGTGTTTTTTAAGGCAATGTTGTACTGGTCCTTGTGCTTATTAAATATGTCCTCATTAGAGGAGAAATAGGTTATTCTTTTACTAATATTGTTTATAAGAGCCTCTTTGATAGAGAAAGAAGAAAATAATTCGATTAACTACCTTGACGTTTACTGTAACTTAACAACTGGTCTACATGAATCTTTCATGAAACCGAACTTCAACCTAAAATACATACATTCTCAAAGTAATTATCCTAGATCTATCAAAGAGGCCCTTATAATCAAAATTAGTAAAAGAATAACCCATCTCTCTTCTAATGAGGACATATTTAATAAGCACATGGACCGTATGACCGAGCAGATGCCGCTGTATAAAGCAGCTATCCACCCGCGGAAGACCGGACCGAAACCAGCTGCCTTGAGAACAGCTGCCAGGTATCGATAGTCGACCCTATCGAAGGCTTTAGACTGATCTAAATTGATCAAAGCCCCACCCGCGCCAGCTTCGTTACCCACCCTCTCTATGATGTAGCGCATGAGATGGAGGTTGTCGTGGATAGACCTGGTTGGCACAGCGCATGTCTGCGCCTTGCTGATCAGTTTGCCCACGACAGGCGCCAATCTCTTGGCTAGCACCT
>NC_068983.1:98167843-98169578 GCF_001194135.2 Octopus bimaculoides
CTTTCTTATTTTTTTTCTGACCAGGCTCCCGTGGTTTTATGGGTTTTTCCACGTGTAACCTTTCCTTTTTCGAAGCGCCTCCCCCTTCGGGGGTTTCTACTTATTTATTTATCTATTTATTCATCATATCTTTCTCCGTTTTCTTCCTCTGTTTAGACGAACTTTCCTACCTTTTCGGACAAAACCTTTTGTAACCTTCATCCTGACTTTGTCCTTATATGTTTTTAATTGATATTAGCCCTTGTGGCCAATAAAACGAACGAATTATTATTATTATTATTATTATTATTATTATTATTATTATTATTATTATTATTATTATTATCATCATTATCATTATTTTGAAGGCGACGAGCTAGCAGAATCATTAGTGCGCTGGATCAAATGCTTAGCAGCATTTCACTCGTCGCTACGTTCTGAGTTCAAATTCCACCGAGGTCGACTATGCCTTTCATCCATTTGGGGGCAATAAAGTATCGGTCAAGTACTGGGTTGATGTAATCAACTATCTCCCTTCTTCAAAATTGCCACCCTTGTGGCTCAGTTTGTAATCATCATCATCATCATTATTGTTATTATTATTATTATTATTATTATTATTATTATTATTATTATTATTATTATTATTATTATTGAGTGAGAGAGCAGTGCATGCCATCAAAGTGACACTGGGGTAAATTATACGAAGCCTAGTATACCCATCATGACTACCCGTCTGATAAGGGTAAACCAGATACATGTACAACAACCATATGTGAGCGACATGGCGATCTCATATCAAGATAAACAGCGCATGACCTTGCAGGTGGGGACCAGTTAAAATTTTCTTCAGGTTGAGTAGCCCATCTCGCTCAAAAGGTTTTGAATAAGTGTTCTTTAAGGATGTTGAACGAAACACCCATGTTTGCAGAGGTAAATTATCCAAACTCCGAAGAATTCCTCTCAGCGCATGGCTATGATGCTCCCTCACTACTTCTGCTTGTAAACAGAAATACACATATCGTCAGCCACTAATGGACATGCTCAACTGGTTATGGTCAAACAACAGACAAGAAAATCAGTGGTATTGAGCAGAATATTTGTTGTAGTCCATATTTTGCACCAAGACAGAATAATGTACATGATAACACTTCCAGTCAGTTGAGATCAACAGCCATGAGAGTCACTGCTTGGTACTGCATCAATTATTATTATCATTATTAAGGCGGCAAGCTGGTACAATCGTTATGGTTGTGTATGGTTGTTTAGTAGATTATTGGAACGAAAATTTCGTTGGTGACTCCTTATGGGGAAGAGGTTGCAATATCTATCCTGCGAGTAGTGATCTTTCCTTTATCTGTTTGAAGTTGGGATACTCCCGATGTTGTATCGCTGGTGGCTTACAAAGTTAGGGTTAGGTCTTGTATTCATCGACAGAGAATAAGACTATATGACCAATTTCAAGGAGGGAGGAATTCCAACCACGTTTCGTGATTTGCTACTTCAATAGCTCCTTTATAGGATCGTCTTCGTCTTCTTCCTCTCCGCTACCTCCTTCCTTACTTTAATACTACTGCTGTTTAGAATAACATCCACGCGAATATTAAAAACAATACATTCAAAAAAGCTATCACAAGAATTCAATCAC
The DNA here is from genome assembly GCF_001194135.2 of Octopus bimaculoides. Taxonomy (NCBI): domain Eukaryota; kingdom Metazoa; phylum Mollusca; class Cephalopoda; order Octopoda; family Octopodidae; genus Octopus; species Octopus bimaculoides. The sequence continues at coordinate 98,169,471 of NC_068983.1, forward strand.
TACTACCATCCACAACAGGTCACTTTCGGGGCACTTGACCATTTAACATCCTACTACTATCACATCACTCCCGCATTCTTTTAATATTCTTTCTCTTCCTCCTCCCCC
>NC_068983.1:98170204-98170848 GCF_001194135.2 Octopus bimaculoides
TATATATATATATATATATATATATTATAATTATATACATAATTATAACAAGGGCTTGGCTTGCGCCTCACCACACACTGAAAAATGGACGTCAAAAGACACTATTGCCATCATAAAAACTCCGAGAAAAACACACAAGGATACGAACTCTACTTCATATCCTTGCAACACATATCCTTCATATCCTTGCAACATATATCTGCGAGTTCAACGGGCATAAGATGAGCGATGGCGCAGCTCGCTTGCATACATACACTCGTATTTATATGGCTGGGTATACCGACGCAAAAGGTAAAAGGTAAAGTTTTTCATTACTTTAAGCCCGAAGGCAAACGGTAAAGTTTTTCATTACTTTAAGCCCGAAACACGATCATGTACGCGGTTAACCAAAGTTTGTAATTCAGGTTCTTCTTCTACTGGCCTATATGTAGTGTGTTTTTCTCGAAGAATCTATGGTGGCAATAGTGTCTTTTAACGTCTATTTTTCAGTGCGTGGTGAGGCGCAGCCAAGCCCTTGTTATAATTATGTATATAATTATAAGATATTTATATTATGAAGTTTTATTTCCGCGCTGACCACTTGGTAAAAATCATTTATTATTTTACCCTTATCATTATTATAATATATATATAAATACATATAT
>NC_068983.1:98177103-98177389 GCF_001194135.2 Octopus bimaculoides
GTGCCGCTGAACTGGCTCTTGTGTGGGGTTCTGGGATTTTTCGAGCGGGATCGTTGCTGGTGCCCCTGGGCTGGCTCTTGTGCGGGTGACACATGAGGTTTCCCGAGCGAGATGAGCGTGGCCTTTGCCAGTACCGCCTGACTGGCCTTCGTGCGGGTGACACGTAAAAGCAAGGAAATGTGAGCGAGGGGGGAACGAAAGAACGGACAGTGGAATGAACGAATAAGGGTGAAGGGGCTGATAGACAGAAATAGAGTCATACAAGATTTAGAAAAATGTATGCTTA
>NC_068983.1:98178377-98179710 GCF_001194135.2 Octopus bimaculoides
TAGATGCATATCAGGGTACAGGACGTTAGAAAACTGAACTACAGACAACGGAACGAACACATAGGAAAACAGATAGCCACTTGGAATTATTCCTTCATCAGCTGTCTCTATTCTAACTAGACGTTTCGAAGATAAGGCATAACGTACTCTAGAATAGTCTCTTCCTGAGTAGTGGATCATCCCACTAAACAGAGGATTCCAAGGTGGCAAACACAAACCAAGACAGGAAAAAATGGACAGTGAAAACAACATTCAAAAGCCGTACGGCCAAACGCGAATCTGATATATATATATATATATATATATATATAATATCTTTTACTTGTTTCAGTCATTAGACTCTGACCTTGCTGCAGCACCACCTTGAATTTTTAGTACTTACGTTTTGCTAAGCCTGACAGTTTCCTATCGATTTCTTTTGCCGAACTGCTTTGTTACTGAGACGCAAACGCACCAACACCAGTTGTCAAGAGGTACTGGAGATCAAACGCAGACATAAAGACACACACGCATAAATATATATGCATACATACATATATATACAGAAAAGAAAGAATTTAAGTAACTGGTAATCTAACCAAATAAGTATGTGGTCTGAGTGCTCCAAGTGATAAGCTACTAGAATCCAAGTTCACAACGGGGACTGGAATTGTGGTATATATATATACACTACGGGCTTTTTTCATATTCCATATTCCAGATACAATCACAAGGCTTGGGTGGCACGTTGCCATAGTAGAATACAAATGGTATGGCGTCATGCGCTGGAACTGAACTCGGTACCATGTGTTTAGGAAGCAAACGTCTTACGAACACAGCCACGCCAGCGCATATCTATGTATATACGAATATCTCTGAGTCAATCTATTTTTTATTCGTCTGTTAAACTACGTAAATTTTTTTATATCTATATGTATGTATCTATATATGTAGGTGTACCTCAATTTGCGCGCGCGCGCGTGTGAGAGAGAGTGCGTGAAGACATATATCTCCCCTCTTACAAGGCCCGAAATTGGAGGGAGGCTGGCCAGTCGATTGGATCGACCCCGATACGCAACTGGTACTTTATTTATCGACCCCGTAAAAATGAAACACAAAATCGACCTCGGTGGAATTTGAACTTAGACACAGCGACGGGCGAAATGCCGCTAAGCATTTTACCTGGCGTGCATTTTTCCGGTGTGCATTTTGCTCGACGTGCACTTTGTTCCTTGCATGCAGTTTGCCCAGCTCACCACTTTAATAATAATAATAATAATAATAATAATAATAATAATAATAATAATAATAATAATAATAATAATAATAATAACAACAACAACAACAACAACAA
>NC_068983.1:98180070-98183636 GCF_001194135.2 Octopus bimaculoides
CAACAACAACAACAACAAGAGTGCTAATCTTGACAGCGCTGCGCGGACCAGTCAGTAGCCGAACATACAGAAACACTAATACAAGGCACCAGAACAACTGAAAAATAACTTTCAAAAACTCGATCATCTACAATCTCCTGTAAGTATTCTTTAAATGTCCCCCAAAATAAGGTTATAAACTTATATATCTACAATTTTCTGTGAAAATTTTACCCTTCTTTTCTCCTTGACTGCTCCAGTATGTAAACATACCTTTTATTGCAACAAATTAAACGCACGATAAAAATTAACGAGATAAGCACCTATAAATATATACAAACTTCACAATTACGAAAACTGTTAGCCACAGCAAAACCTATACAAAGAAAAAAAATTCAAACCCACCCCCGCAATCCAAAATTTCAAAAGTTTAACGATGTAAACGTCAGTATATAATTATTATTTTTCTATCGATAATTAAAAACATAACAAGATCAGCTGGTTCTTTCTAAGACCAGGGTCTGCTAATAGTAGTAAACACATTTGACCTCTGCTGACCGCAAGGGTGTGACGCTTCTTTTGTCCCCTGATCGCACAGGAATGCGAAGCCCCATTGTTGATTTCCTTCTCAGCATCTGCCGAACCTATTTACAGACCTGTGGAATTTGGTCTATTCACCAATCTTCTTCTCTCTCTTTCTCCTAGTATCTACTCCAACCCTCACATATTTATGATTATCTCAAGTACAAGACAATAGTCAAAACTAAACAACATTTTATTGTACTAGAAAGTAGTTGGAGCAAAGATATCTCAAACAAAGATATCTCAAGACGGTTACAGTACCAGTACTGTAGGAACACTTGAAATGATCAGTAAAGGAACTGAAAATTATTTGAGAATGATCCTTGAATTACCATTCATTCAGGAAGTGCAAAAGATTGTATTAACTGGGAGTCTGTTCAATTTGGCTCACAGATTTTAAAATTAATTTTTTTAAACTAAACGAAGTTTGAACTAAACGAAGTTTGAACTAAACGAAGTTTGAACTAAACGAAGTTTGAACTAAACGAAGTTTGAACTAAACGAAGTTTGAATTGAACGAAGTTTAAACTAAACGAAGTTTAAAACTTCGTATACTGGTGGAATGTCTCAGGCTGAACACGGTTAACTTTGAACATTTTTGACAAAATTTAGTATCTTAGAAGTTGTTTCGTGTTAAAACTGTCGTATTTTAGATAATTTCAACCAATCAACGACGCGTATTCGATTGAAGAAAGCTACTGCTGTTTGCGAGAGTAATCGAAGAGGAACAACTTCCGGGTCATCTCTACTAAATGTCACTGCTCTCTTCCATTTTATTTATTGTTTACTGCCTGTGTTGCATATTACACGCTTATTTTGGTTCACGTATCGGAGTAACCAGTAAACATCGAAGAATCAACACCAAGAAGGAAGAAATATCATTTACATATATTACATATATAAAACACCGACATCGGTGTTTTATCCACACATAAAGCACATGAGTCCACAACTAGCTTTTTGTTGTTGACGTATATGTAGTTTCAAAATGCCTTATTTTACAACTATGAGATGTATTGTTATTGTCATGATTTTATCTTACTATAATCAACAACAAACACATTTCGTCAATATAAAGTCTTTATTAGATAAAAAATAACATTATCAAGACATGAAGGTAAAACAAAACAGATAGCGGCTTATACACCGGAAAATACGGTAATTGTAACGGCAGTGACAAGTTCGCTCGCTGGTTGCTAGTTGATAGTGTTGAAAGGATGGAAAGAGTAAGGAATGTACGGTGCTGACTAGATGGAAAGAAAGGATAAAGGTGACTTCATCTTCACTCGACATACGAATAGAAAAGAGTGGTGACATTTAGTAGAGATGACCCGGAAGTTGTTCCTCTTCAATCGAATACACGTCGTTGATCGGTTGGAATTACCCAAATACGACAACTTTAACACAAAATAACTTCTAAAATACCAAATTTTGTGGAAAATGTTCAAAGTAAACCGTGTTCTGCCTGATATATTCCATCAGTATACGAAGTTTCAAACTGTTTAGTTAAAAAATATTAATTAAAAATCTGTGAGCTAAACTGAACAGATCCTAAACTGGCACGCCACACGTGTTGAGAAGAGTATTGTCGCTGTGAATTTAAAGTGACTGAGCAGAGATTAGTTTATGAAGCTAATGCTGTTAGGAGAAGAAAGTGGATGGCAGAATTGGAGATAGAAGAGATCACAGCCTAACTGGAAAAGAAAGACCAAGCAGTGGGAAAGACAAACACTAATATAAGAAATACATCTCAAACCAAAGAAGAGCCTAAGGAAAAAATAATAATAGTTCTACCAATAAGGATGGAACAACTGGCACCAACGGCTTAAGTGATTTAAGAGAGGAAGGTCAGACGACTTTAGATGAGTTGCAGTAAGTAATGAGTAATGAAGTAAGAAAAAGATTGCCAGAATTAAAAGACACCAACAGATGGATGATACAAGAAATTACTAGGAAAGTAGATTCTGTTATCAGGATATTAAAAATATAGAAGACACTAACTTATTGATCTATACAGGTGGGGGTAGTAGTCACCAGAAGATCAGTTATCTCACAGGGAAAGATTCAGAAAGAGAAAATGTGGAAAAGGAGACTACAAAATAAAGTGAAGGCTTTAAGGCAAGATCTGAGTAGAATAGAAACCTGGAAACTGAACAAGTTAGGAAACAGATGCAAATCTTCCCTCGAACAAAGATATTTAGTCAAAGTGAAAGGATTTGAGACAGTAATAGAAATGTTGAAATAGTGTATCATAAGAGTAGCAGGCATGCTCTCCATGTATCAGAAAGGAATAGATTAGTATCAACAGAGTAGACTATTTGAGACAGACTAGAGGAGATTTTATAATCAAATAAATAGTAGAGAACGAAGTACTGAAGATAAGAAACCTAATGTAGAGGAAGCTAGACAGTTCTGGAGTTATATTTGGGATAAACCAGTCAATCGTAATGGAGATGCAATATGGTTACAGAAAGTGAGGGAAGAAGTAGTGAGTGAGAAGTAGCCAGATCTAAGATTAACTACTACATTAATGAGTAAAGTGTTGGGGAAAATGCAGAATTGGAAGGGCCCAGGACCAGATTTAGTTCAAGGGAACTGGCTGAAGAAATTCAGTAGTTTTTATGGGAGGCTAAGGGAACAATTTCAGGATTGCCTTAATGGATGAATAATAAGTAGATTACAACTATTACTATAGATAGATATATATCTTTGAATAATCCTAAATATATGTATTAATGGAGAAATATTCTAATTTCGTTACTTCTGAAAGACTTAGTAATATTTTTTATATATAATGTATTATTTCTTTATCTGAGAAATATATCGATTATAATTATCGTGGATATTTGTTTCTTTTTTGTTTTAATTTACGGAGTTCCCCCCCACGATAATGTACGTAAATAAAGACCTTATTTGTTAGTTACTTTGAATAATTTTTATGTCATTAACAATACGTAATTGAGAGGTGTTATTATACATTATCATTACATTATATATATATATAT
>NC_068983.1:98183932-98184979 GCF_001194135.2 Octopus bimaculoides
AAAAAAAAAAACCGTTACTCTGAGGTTCACGTTCCCTTTCATCGGACAGTTTTGTCCGATGAACGGGAACGTGAAACTCAGAGAAACGTTTTTTTTGTTATATTTCTGCTGCTTTTAAATAAAGTATATATATATATATATATATATATATCATATATTTTCTTTGAGTAATAATAAATATAGGAATAGTAGCCGAGTAATAATAGATATATGAATAGTAGCTGATATACTAGAAATACGTTCTTTCGAACATGTATAGACATATTTATAGAATAAACATGGATTTACACGATTAATCTTTCAATAAAACTAAGTAAAACTCTGGTACTTTATTTATTTATATAATAATACATTATCATTATTATTATTGTTATTATTATTATTATTATTATTATTATTATTATTATTATTATTATTATTATTTGCCAATTTCTACTACTACTACTACTACTACTACTACTACTACTACTACTACTACTACTACTACTACTACTACTACTACTACTACTGCTACAATTATTATCATTATTATTATTATTATTATTATTATTATTATTATTATCATTATTATTATCATTATTATTATTATTATTATTATTATTATTATTACTACTACTACTACTACTATTATTATTATTCAGTAGTTTATTTTATAGCGTGCTTTCACTTCACTACCGAGCGCAGGCTCTGTGTACCTTGGGTATGTGCTGTGGTTTGCTGTGATGCTCTTATGGTTACTGTATTGAAAGTGTTTTGTGTAGGATGTGTGCAGTGCCTAGTAGTGCAATTTTCTGTATGTTATATATATTTGTAAGTCCTGGTGTTTTTGATATGTATTTGTCTGAATATTTTTTATCATATGATAGGAATTGTTTCTGTTTTAGATTCCACATTCGAGTTGCCTCTATTTCCAGGTTTTTGGGAAACGTTATCATCTGCTGATATTGATACATCAATTAGAAAACATTTTTTTTCTTCATGATCTTTGACAACTATATCTGGTCTATTGGCCTTAATTTATCTATCTGTGTGTATTGGCATATCCCA
>NC_068983.1:98184989-98185630 GCF_001194135.2 Octopus bimaculoides
CGTTGTTGTTCTAGTTTTAGTTTGGATTTCATTTGTTTTATAGCTTTTGTTGTTTCTTTTTCTTCTTCTTCTTTCTCTTCTTCATATTTATTAGGTAGTATGATTTCTTGTTTTTATTTGTCAGCTTCCTTAAATACTGAAAACAGTTTTTTGTTTTACTCGTGTTTTGTGGCTATTTGTATTAGTTTACCTTGCTTCTGAAGTAAGTATTTTTGCAGTCCTACGGTGGCTATTTTATAATAGTTTTCCAACTGTACAAGGCCTCTCCCACCTTCTGTACGTTATATATATATAGCCTTTCTATGTCAGATCTTGGGTGGTGCATCCTAGATCTTGTCATTATTTTTCTTGTTTTCCTGTCTATTTTCGTTAGTTCGTTTAGTGTCCAGTTAAGGATATTGTAGCTGTAACTTATAATTGGGACGGCTAAAGTGTTAATACCTATTATCTTGTTTATAGTATTGAGCTCTGTTTTTAGTATTGATCTAACTCGTCTATAGTACTCTTTCTTTATTTTCTCTTTCATTTGTGTGTGTTGTATCCTATCTAGTTCATTGATTCCTAAATATTTGTATGTCTGGCTTTGGTCTAATTCTCTTATTTCATTGGCTTTATCTAGTGTGATATTGCTACTCTTAATT
>NC_068983.1:98186707-98187231 GCF_001194135.2 Octopus bimaculoides
TGTGTGTGTGTGTGTGTGTGTGTGTGTGTGTGTGTGTGTGTGTGTCTGTGTTGTATTGCATGAAGATATATGATTATGGTATTGCCTAGAATATCGGCTGTTCTAATACAACGCCGGTCAAAATGCTGGCTGGTTGTGCAGGCCAATATTCCCCCCGATCGGAAGGCTATTCCGTCACAAGGTTAACAATTTACAGCTGAGTGGACTGGAGCAAAATGAAATTGAGTGTTTTGCTCAAGAAAACAACGCGTTGCCCTGTCCTGGAATTGAACGCATCATGAGCTACCAATTGTGACTGAAATATACTAACCACTACGCCACGCGCCTTCATACAAACACACACACACACACTTACACACACACGCACAAATACATACATATATTGTACACACATATATATATCTGCATATATATATATATGTGTGTGCGTGCGTGCGTGCGTATGTATATATGTGTGTGCATGTGTGTGCTTGTGTATGTGTGTGTAAACATTCATGTATGTATGTATATATGTACATATATAT
>NC_068983.1:98190755-98191009 GCF_001194135.2 Octopus bimaculoides
CACACACACACACACTTACACACACACGCACAAATACATACATATATTGTACACACATATATATATCTGCATATATATATATATGTATATAACATATATTATAGAACTTACTTGGAAAAGGATGCGTGGTGTTCGATCATATAATATATAAATATATGCATATATCTATGTTATACACATATACACATATATGTGTGTATATATATGTCTTGCCCGCTCACGCTTTTGGTATGCTGCTATATTTCATGTTGAGA
>NC_068983.1:98191109-98194000 GCF_001194135.2 Octopus bimaculoides
AGAGAGAGAGAGAGAGAGAGAGAGAGACTGAAAGAGGGAGAGAGAAAGATAAAGAGAGAGTGAGAGAGAAAGAGAAAGAGAGAGTGAGAGTGAGGGGAGAGTGTAGCGGCGTTATTGTCAGCCAACGCATTAAGGTGTCATGTGGTTAAGCGAAGTGAGATGTTAAGAGGGAGAAATGTTAACGACGTGAAGAGGGGAATGATATGGTTGAAAGAGTTTTTGAAGAGTTGGAGAGAGAGAGAGAGAGAGAGAGAGAGAGAGAGAGAGAGAGAGAGAGAGAGAGAGAGAGAGCGAGAGAGAGAGAGAGAGAGAGAGGGAGAGAAAGAGAGAGAGAAATATAAAATGTTTAGCCGAGTGGAATTTTAAACATATATTACTGTGACTGACAAGAAAAAAACATTTTAATATTCAATTTTTTTAATATATTCTGTCTGTCGATCTACTTATCTATGTATCCACATTCAAAAATACAATGAGTAGTCCGTAGAAAGAAGGTTTATATTAGATATGATAATGAAATTATCATAGAAAGAAAGAAATTTTTCAATGAAACTTCACAAAAATGTCGTGGATGTTATTTTTCTATTTGTTATTTGTACTGTGACAGCAAGTAGACATAAACAAACAGCTGAATTGAACTGAAATAAAATGAAAATTTTCTTCGTTGGGAAACAACTTAGACTAAATTTTGTTATTGAAAACTATAATGGCGGGGAGTGTATAGGGAACGATGTACTTTTCTTTATTGAATTAAATTTTTTATATCACCCATCACTTAATGCATGCGCATAATTGCCATTATTCATCGTCTGCTCACCTGGAAATTGATATTTGTTTATAAAGTATGGATGACAATTAAGATAATAAAACGACTTAAGTTAATGAGGAAAAGAATGAGATGGCATAGGCAACGACATAATGAAGCACGGTGGCAGCAGAATACAGAGAGTATTTACAACACATAAGAGAACGCGTTCAAAGTAGAATAGAAACTGAGAGAGAACAGCAAAAAACAAAAACAAAAAATCTGTAAACATATGATTGGAAGATATAACATTGGTGACATGAATATTCTCTATCGACATTGTGAAACTCTTAGATTTATAAATGAACTTTTGAACTGCTGAGAGGATGGAAAAGTCACGCTCCCTCAATTATAACCTTATGCAAAAGAACTGAGAGTATTTTTTAATGAAAATTAGGCAGAATATACAATTTTAAAAGAAACACTATTTTTATGGTTATATATAATCTTTTAGCCGTCTTAAAAATTTCGTATTTACCGTGGAATTTGCACGTGTGGTCTAATCTATTAGTTATTTCTCAATGTACCTATGTGTACAGTCAGTGAGAAACCATTTGTAAGAGACCACGGTCCCATGTTATGCAAACCAATTTAGTTTACATGTGATTAAACATATGCCAGGTCCTTCACACGTTTCATACAACTTTGTATTGAGTAATTTTATAATTTTAAAAATTATAGTAAATAAATGATGGATATAAACGTGGATATTATTAGTTAAACACTGCCATCTAGTGCAGTTATCAAAATTATTACATATAAACACGTAATGAACTACTTACTGAATAAAATAAGTTTCCAATTTCAGCAGGAATGTCTCCCGAAAAAGCAGTTGGCGAGGCAACAGAGTATACAGGAGAAAATGTATAATGCAAAGCTTACAATAGTAAAGGAAACATTAACACAAACAAAATCAAGCAGAAAATATTTAATTTGAAAGATTTAACATTCTTTTAATTATAGAATTGTTTCCAATTAGTTATGCAATTACCAAAAGAAAAATTTCGTAAGAAACCTATTGGAAATACAAAGTAGGAATGGTTCTATTACATCATCATAGCTATGCAGGTAGGATGTGGAATATGCCAATTTACATTTAACTCATACACACATAAATATCAATTTGTACGTAGAGGAGACAATTTCGAAGGGAGAGTAGTTTGATATTAGTAATTAGAACACTTCAAGGCACAGCAATATCTAAGGTTTTCCTTAAAATATATTTCCGATGTTGTTTCGTTAAATTCTATATTGATAGATTTAGATTGAGAGTTATAATTTAACCCAGAACATGTCATAGGTATGTAACCAAAATATTGGTAATCAGTTGCTGTCCCGCAAATATAGATATCCGATGAACTATTCCGGTAAATAAGATATTTGTTTTTCAATAGAATATTTCTTAATGTACAGCGTGGTTTAGGACTATTTACCATTATAACATCTAACATTCTCGTTAGATTTTGTCGCATTTCGAAGTTGACACGAATAAGTAATTTTTGTATTTTCTGGAACTGAGCTGTATTTTCTGGAAGATATTGCAAAGTGTCTCCATTCCAGTAGCCATTTATGCCAAAGTCGTGGTACAATGGACAGTTCGTTACACATCTTGGAATTGTTCCACTCCAGATTCCATTTTCTAAGCATGTTCTTCTCGACTCTCCCAATAACGTTCCTCCTGCTGAACAGCTATATTCAATAACTGAAGAATTACGTGACAAAATAAAATTTATTCCATTTCGTTTCTCAATTTTACAAGTTTTTCTGCACTTTATGTCTGGATACCATTTACCTAACAAGCATTGAACGACACCAGACGTGACAGGAATGAAAGATCGTTTGCAAGAATATAACACTTTCTCTCCTTCATTGATTAAGGTTCTTGGTTTTAAAATTGTGTCTCCAGAAATAGTCAACACTCTGCCAGCAATTTCAGGTACAACACAACTCAAAACGCAAACAGGTGTCAGAAAGTTCCAGCTACCGTCTCGAAGACAAGTTAATACAGATTCACCTTTCAGATTATATGGTTTTAAGCAACTGAAAGAAACTGTTTCGTTAATTTCAACTTCATTTGTGTTGTTTG
>NC_068983.1:98194010-98195193 GCF_001194135.2 Octopus bimaculoides
GGGTGGATGCGGCGGGAGACATTTGATAGTTTCACAAACTGGTGATGGAGACGACCACTGTTTAGTTTCTTGACACTGTATTGAATTGTTTCCTCGCAAAAAATAACCAGATAGGCAGGAAAAGAGAACAACAGAGTTATATGTGTATGTAGCATTTGTCACAAAACTGTGTGCAGGTTTATGAAAAATGGGACAGGTTATTAACTTACATTTTTTATCTTCATACATCCATTTACCATTCCAACAAATAATATCAGCCGTATTCTCTACGCTTGCTTCAAAATAGCGGTTGCACTTTTGTTGCAGGTGTATTTTTTCTTCTTCCCATTTCAAAGTATATTGTATTCGACTGTTGTTCAACTTCGGCAAAGGACCACAGTTTAGGAGTTTTATCATTTGTTCAAAAAACCACGGAGTATAGTTGCTGTTGGTTGAAGTCGAATTACTGTATTCCGACACAATTTTTTGCATTAACATTTCCAAATGTACTATTTTCACTTTTCACCGTTAATAGGAGAAAGAAAAGGAAACAAAATGTTTTGGATATCATTCTCTCAATTTTGGTAAACTTTTTTCCAGGAAAAGTGTAGCAGCGTGTTTTGTATTATTTCCCGTGACTTCTCAGCGAACCTTTTATACGTTCACTAACGCTCATTTCCACGAATCCACAGTTGAATTTCCTAGAAAACCATTCCCTTTCTACATTTACTTTGACATTGAGACTTGTGTTTTTGCTTTGAGAGAAAATAGAATACATGAATATATGAAGTAGGCGGGATTTGGCACAAAAATATCTTATTATATTCAGGCTTATGTTACGACAGATTTGCACACGTCATACATATATATTTTTCCACTCTAGGCACAAGGCCCGAAATTTTGGGGGAAGGGGCCAGTCGATTAGATCGACCCCAGGACGCAACTGATACTTAATTTATCGACCCCGAAAGGATGAAAAGCAAAGTCGACTTCGGCGGAATTTGAACTCAGAGCGTAAAGACAGACGAAATAGCGCTCAGCATCTCGTCCAGTGTGCTAACGTTTCTGCTAGCTCGTCGCCATACATATATAAACAAAGTAATTATACAAATCTTGCGCAAATTACATTATGTTAGAGCATCGGAATAAGATCCTGATGGAATTTGTTCTCGGTCTTTACGTTCTGTGTTCAAATTCCACAAGT
>NC_068983.1:98195597-98199270 GCF_001194135.2 Octopus bimaculoides
ATATATATATATATATATAGATAGATAGATATATATATACATACGAAGGGGTGCTGAAAAGTTCCTGGCTTTGGGTAAAGGAAAATACAGGACGTTCAGTTAATTATGATTTTATTCAACATATTCCCCTGTCAGATTCACCATATATACGACCATATAGATTAAAAAAGTATGGAAGACCCTACATACAAAAAAAAACTATGTACATACAACGAATTAGAGAAAAACCCGAGTAAAGCACCGTTTTTTCCCGGTTTGTCCATTTACGCGCGAGCTCTGGACAAAATGTTATAGTGCATGACCATCCTTGGCACATAAGTAATGTATGTGTAGAATTTGGTGATAATCGGTTGAGAAATGTATGCGTTAGTCAATATAAACACACATACTGTGATTTATATATACTAGATAATAAATGAGTTGTATGTGTTATTTTATTTATCAGTACAGAAATGTCAGCTATGTAATACAGTTCATTTAATTAGGTAAATTAATCATTCTTGAATGTAATGAAAGTAATGGCAAATTAAGTTAATTAAGTATTCATGTTGCATTAAGAGTAAATATTTCTTTATAAACAATGTTTTTTGTTTTATTTCGAGGTGCACAAGCAAAAAGTTTTGCTTTTGGTCCCACACGTGATGCTCTTACATAAAGCTGGCCATGCGAAAAGTATGATTCTTAAAAACATGCAATGATTGAAGAAGGAGAATTGAAAGACTCACTTTCAAAGCGAATGTAGGTAGAAAATAGTTATGTCATATAGAAGAATAGTTTTACGGAATGCAGGTGACAGTGTGATGGCACTGAAAAGGCCACAGGTCAAGTAGAACACCCATTTGTCACTGTTTCTTTTGACTTTTGAATAGGCCGTATGGCCAAGGAGAATTGAAAGATTCAGTTTCGAAAATGAACCAGGGTGAGACTACCCCTACAGATTTAGATTTACTCCTCCCGTATGTGTGCATTTTATAAGAGAAAACTTGTAATAATTGAAGTAGAAAAAAGATCGGTATCATACACGTTAAGTTATTGAAGTATTCATGTTGCATTAAGAATGAATATTTCTTTATAAACAATATCTTTTTGTTTTATTTCGGGGTGTATAAGCAAAAAGATTTGCTTTTGCTCCCACACGTAATGCTCCTACATAAAGTTGGCCATGTGAAAAGCATGGTTCTTCAAGTTGTAATCTAGCAACTTTTAGTGTTTGGCCCTGAGTTTTATTAATGCTCATGGCAAAAGAAAGTGGAATGGGAAACTGTAACGGTTTAAATTGGAATAGGACATTAGATGGTATAACTAATATGCGAAGAGTGAAGACGGTCTCACCTTTATCACAACTAGTGATAATATTTGCCTGAAGGCAGTTCCTCATAAGTTTGTGCACAATTAGTTTTGTACCATTGCATAATTTTTGTTGAGACAAATTAGGCAATAGCATAATAGCTTCCCTTGAACCAGATACTTTCATTGCCGTAGAAAGAAAGAGACAGGATTTCAATTTTATATATAGAAAAAGCCTAATAGCTTCCTCTGAACCATTTATTTTCATTTTGCTGGACAAACAAACAGACAGAATCTCTCTTTTATATATATAGATATACATATATATCTATAGTTATATTTCATGATAAATAAATACGCCAAATAAATACACGCACTATATATTCGTTCTTCACACGTTTATAACTGTTCTTATTTTTATCTGTCCTTCTATGATGTGTATCTTTTTCTGTGCGGTCGTTTGCGTCTGTATCTGTGTGTGTGTGTGTGTGTGTGTGTGTGTGTGTGTGTGTGTGTGTGTGTGCGTGTGTCGCGCGTACGCATGTCTATGTCTTTCGCATGTGTGCTTATGTGAGTGTCTATGGGTTTGCACAGTACACTGTTTGATCCGTGCCCTTTCTTAATTTTGTTACCGTTATCGTTGTTGTTCTTAGTGGTATTTGGTTTGTTGATTCTCTCCTCGCCTACGTTTTCTCTTCTGTTGCTGCTGCTGCTGTCCTTGTCCCTCATTTTGATATTGTTCTTGTATCTTTCTGAGTTTGTGTGTTCGTTCATATTGTTGCCATCGTGGTTGTCGTCGTTGCTGTTCCGGTCGTTTCTGAAGTTACCGTGTGCGTGTTTGTGTGTGTATGTGGGTTTGCTTACTATATTGTTTGTATCTGTGCCCTTTATATAGTTTTTTGATTACTTATTTATCTCTGTTTCTTATATTTTATAACACGTATGTGCATGTTTGTTTTCTCTGAGTATTACACTGTATAAAGTTCTTGCTTTTCTTCTTTTTTTCCCTTTCTGCCTTTAGTCGTCGTGTTGTGTAGTGTGGCGGTGGGGGTGTTATTTTTCCATTCATCTTTTCTGTTGAGGCTCGGTTTGTTTATTTCTATGTGTGTTGCCTCTGTAATCTAAGTGTCGTGTTTATTCTATGCGTTGCCGACACCTTAATCTCTATAGAGATAAAAAAAAAGTAACGAAAAAGTTTCTTCATAATCGAACGATAGAGCTGTATCTTCAACATTTATTTTGCATGTATATTCT
Organism: Octopus bimaculoides; assembly: GCF_001194135.2. Taxonomy (NCBI): domain Eukaryota; kingdom Metazoa; phylum Mollusca; class Cephalopoda; order Octopoda; family Octopodidae; genus Octopus; species Octopus bimaculoides. Next base: position 98,198,139 of record NC_068983.1, read on the forward strand.
CCACTATTAATTGATCATAATCAATGAAGATATAAGCCTCTTTACAAGTGAACCTTTAATTAAACTCATACTTTAGAATTACCTAAGTATACAACATAGCATAATCTTTCTTAGCCATAACTTTAAAATATTAAAATCTGCACATATACTTTATCCTTATCACTCATTGTTTTTTATAATTTCTTTCAATTAACTAAAATTTTATTTCGTTATTCTTTCCCCCAATAAATTTATTTTTCTCTATATTTTTACTTTAAAATTTTTTATCTTATCTCTCCCTATCTCTTATCTTTTCTCTTTAATTCAATCTTTCTACTTAACGTCTTCACAATATCTTACACTAATTACATAATGTCCTTCACAACTCCTATCCGTCTATATATTCTCTTAAATGATTGCATAATTTCCCTCAAAACACATAACCGTCTATTTTTCAAATCCTTAATAACTTTTTCCAAAGTTTTGATTAGCTAATACCTCCCCCATTACTCCCTCGGTATTCCCTCTTACTTTTTTTTAACAAACTAATGTTTACATTACGTAGATACTTCTTATATGAATGTGTGGTCCGAATCCATCTTATCTAGTAAGTTTTTTACCAACTGAAATTCCTGTGAAAAAATAAGTAAGCATTAGCCTTTTGCGCATGACTATCCTGAAGATATCTGGTCACTTTGTTGTTATTTTTGACATTTAAAACTCTTAACATGGTTCGAAAAAGCATTTATCGAGATAACAGAATGTGTAACAGAATGTGTAATAAAATGTGCGTAATGGAAAAGGAAACATTAATAGAAGCAACATCAAGGAGAATACATTTAATTTTAAAGACTGAACATTCTTTGAATTATAGAATTGTTTCCAGTTAGTTATGCAAATACCAAAAGAGAAAGCATCCTAAGAAAGCTCTTGGAAAAACAAAGTAGGAATGTTTCTATTACATCGTCATAGCTATGCAGATAAGATGTGGAAAAATGTCATTTAACGCATATGCAGAAACAATAATTTGTGCATAAAGGGGACAGTTTCAAACGGAAAGTAGTTTAATATTAGTAATTATCAGTGATTATAACACCTCAAAGTACAACAACTTGCATAGTTTTCTTTAGCATATATTTCTGATGTTGTAGTG
>NC_068983.1:98201633-98206354 GCF_001194135.2 Octopus bimaculoides
TTGTTGCAGGTGTATTTTTTCTTCTTCCCATTTCATAATATAATGTATCCGACTGTTCTTTAATATCGGTAAAGGACCACAGTTTAGGATTTTTATCATTTGTTCAAAAAACCACGGAGCGTAGTTGCTTTCGGCTGTAGTCAAATTACTGTATTCCGACACGAATTTTTGCATAACATTTCCAAATGTATTATTTTCGCTCTTCACTGTTAATATAATTATGAAAAGGAAATAAAATGTTCTGGATATCATTCTCTCAATTTTGTTGCTAAACTTGTCCGTGAAGATGAGGTCGCTGTGTTCACACTTCCTATTTCGTTGTTTTCAGTGAATGTTCAATGCAACTTTATACTCGAGATAACGCATGTGAACGGGAGTGTATAAGTAGTTATGAGGAAAACATACTTACATTTCCGTTTTGAATTTGACACCGCTCTAATTGAATAGATATGGATACACCCATATGGATACTTTTAGATAGTATAGAATATTAATATGTCCAGACTAAATATCAAACTGAGTACATAATAAGCACAAATTACAAACTATGAAAAATGATAACATTATATTAAATAATTTGTATACTTGATATTTTGTGTAATTTCATTGACATAATATATATACAGTACTACATAGAATACTGTATATGTATGTATGTATGTATGTATGTATGTGAGTGTGCGTGTGTGCCGTGTGTGTGTGTGTGTGTGTGTTTGTATGTGCGTGTGTTTGTATGTGCGTATGTATGTATGCATGCAATATACATACATATGTAAGATAGATAGATAGATCTTTTGCATTATTACAGGTCAAGTTTTTATACATAGTGCACGCTTTTGTAATGTTCGTGTAGGCAACGTTTTCGTCCCACTCACTAATATTTCAATTGAAAACAAAGAAAAACTGACAGGCGTTACACAGTACATAAAATAGCAAAATTATGTGAAAGTACTTCACATACTCTGCATAAAATAATAAAATAAATTTTATCTCTTATGTGTCCTTTAAATGATATTAGATATATAAGTTAATTTTCACCACTATAATTCTATGTTAATTCCAATCATTCACTTTACCAGTTTCTTAAACCTTGATGTGTCCATCATTATAAATCATGTAAATCTTTATGTATCAATTCTTTACATTAGTTATAAAATAAATTTTATATCTTATGTGTCCATTAAATATGATATTAGACATATAAGTTTTAATTTTCACCATTATATTCTATGTTAATTCCAATCATTCATTTCACCAGTTTCTTAAACATTAATGAGTCCATCATTATAAACCATGTAAATCCTATGTATCAATTCTTTTATAGTAGTTATGAAATAAATTTTATCTCTCATGTGTTCTTTAAATAACATTAGATATATTAGCTTTAATTTTAATTTTAAAATAATTTAAAATAATTTTTAGTCCAATATATATAAAAAAACAACTTTTTAACTTCACATCTTATCTATGTTTCTTTATATTGGTATAAATAAGTCTAAATGTATTTTACCAAAGCTTTTTAAATTAACACTACTTCATGGTTTTTGCATACTGAATGTATTGATTAGTCACATTACTATTATTCACATATTAATTAAGCTAATATTGGTATCTCAAAGTTTCCATACTTAGTATATGTAAAACAATACTGATACATTTTTCTGATTAATGAAAACTATAAATAAACACATACTGTATCTGTACATATATAGAAACTTTATTTTATATACTTTTGACCTGGGTGCCTTATGTTAAACTTCCCCTGCTACATTATAAACTGGTCTGCAAGTAGTGAACCCCTCCGCCCCCAACTTATAATAGTGTGTCTCTAAAACCTAAAGAATCTTTATAACTATATCCATGTATATTGTTTACACTTTCCCTTTCCTTATAAGGAAAAGGCTGGTGCCCTCTTAAGCTTTAAATCATTAAGTCTGATAAGATGAAAAAAAAAAAAAAATTCAGAGACAGTTAAAATTTGCTTGGAATTAATTACTAGCCTGTATGGTCTGGCTAAGTCAAAATGGTTTTTTGTATTCTTCCTTCCCACTTGGAGTGTTTAAATGTAGTTACAATAATATGTCCTTCTACTGAAATGAAATTTCAGTAAATTTTCTATATCTTTGTGCAGCTGAGGATTGCTCTGCATTTTATATTTAATGTAATGTTCACATTACTTAAATAAATGGTGTCGCATGAAACGATCGTACTGCATTAACCTTGAATATCCTTGTTGCTTATTTTGATGTATGTATGTATGTATATATATATATATATATATATATATATATATATATATATACATACATATATATATAAATCGATTCAAATAACCGAAGAAAATTAACGAACAAGAGGAGGATGTGCACAAGAAATTTATTTGCTTGACAGTCGGTGAAAAGAGTGAGTCTGACGTTTCAAGCATACGTCTTAGTCGGAAAGGAATAAGGGAAGAGTTCAAAGAAGGAAAGGAAATCGCCAGCAGCACGTGTGTAGTTAAATTGCTGAAGTATATATATGTATGTGCGTGTATATATATATAAGCTCGTCGAAACGCCGGTGTTAAAACGTGGGTAGCTGATGAAGTAGAATGTTCTCTATGTGGCTCGTGTGTTCTCGTCTACGTTTGTTTGCAATGTCCTGTACCCAGATATGCACCTATACATACAGGTGGATGTCGGTATGCACATACCTGTACGTATATATGCATATACTCATTTACTATTTGTTTTTATATATATATATATATCTTCTGATGTAATCATTACTCAAAGAGGGGTATTCAGCTAGCTACTCATCAGATCCAAGATACCTTAATTATATGAAAATTACATTGTCGGTAAGTAATCCCAACTTATCACTCCGAAAACATAATTTGAAATGAGAGGTGAAGCCGGAAGAACAGAGTAATCCACCACCAAACCAAAAAAAAAAAAAAGAAAAACAGATAAAATAGAAAGAAATGTTTGAAGAAATAGGAGGGTCAGTAAGTAAGAAAAGTGAAGAAAGAGGTTAAAAATTTGGGAGTGGGGAATTGTCTAAAGTTGTTAGAAAAGAAAGATAATAAGAGGCGAAGGAAGAGTCGGGGTGATAGACGGATGCTGACTTTAGAGAAAGGTCTTTGAGAATATTAAGCTAAGGCCATTTTACTGTGTCTCCAGTAAACAGATACTTTGGTGCACTGATGCGTAAACATTTGTGCACAAACATTTTTTAGAAGAGATGAAATGGCCAAGAATAAGAAAAAAGGAAAGGAAGAAATCAAAAATTTGAGTGTGAGTATTGAATGGAGTTGTTAGGAAAGAAGAAGAGGGGGAAAAAGAGGGAGATAAGAGTTGAAGGTTGTATTCTTTAAAGGCGAACATAGTTCACGTAGCTAAAGTTGATCGCTTACTACTTCACGCATGTGCATACTCGCGAGTATATGCGTACACTCAAAGAGTGCCCGTAGGATCAGCTTTGGTAAACACGCGCGCGTACGCGCATGATTATTACCACATGTAAACAGGAAGCTATAAAGAGATCACAATGTTAGAGAAATGTATGAAAATAGCTTTAAAAAGAATATGTTATAAATACATTGAAGAAGTTCAAGTGACGCGGATGTAGGAAGATTGGTAGGGAATTATATCGGAAGGTAGTATTATTTGTAACTTAAGAAGGTATTACATAATTTGTGTCGGCAATTAAGAATAAAGTAGCTTCGTTCATTAAAACAGTTGCTGCATTGCATAACAGATAAGACTTCTGCGATGCAGAGATCGCATTTGTTGCTATAACCGTTTTACGGTTTGGCATGAGTAAGAATGGACCACATTAAACTATATACAACTGCGTTAATTTTCAAGTTATGAATGAGCCTAAATAAAGAGGTAGTATTAGTTTTCGCTTGAAATTTAAAGCCAGAATAATGGTTAATGATTCTGGCCTTGAAGGTGGTGGTGCTAGTGCTGATATAAACATTCTTGGAATCATCCGTGGTGACCACATACTTATGTATTGCATTTCTTGTGAGGCATTTGCTTTTCAAGGGAAAGGAGATGGAGCATCTACAGCTGCATAGATTTCTAGAGGGTAGTGAAGTGGGGTTTGTGGGGTTATGATTATCTGAGTTTAACCAGGAATTATATTTAGTATTAGCCTCAGCGTTAGGGTTGGTATTGTTTGTGGTGCAGTGGGAGCAGTCCGGTGGGGGGGATATTATCAGTGAGCACTGTCAATTTGTGTGTCTATTACACATAAACACGTTGTGAACTACTTACTAAATAAGTTCTTGGTTTTAGGAATATCTCCCGAAAAAGCATTTATCGAGATAACAGAATGTGTAATAAAATGTGCGTAATGGAAAAGGAAACGTTAATAGAAGCAAAATCAAGGAGAATACATTTAATTTTAAAGACTGAACATTCTTTGAATTATAGAATTGTTTCCAGTTAGTTATGCAAATACCAAAAGAGAAAGCATCCTAAGAAAGCTCTTGGAAAAACAAAGTAGGAATGTTTCTATTACATCGTCATAGCTATGCAGATAAGATGTGGAAAAATGTCATTTAACGCATATGCAGAAACAATAATTTGTGCATAAAGGGGACAGTTTCAAACGGAAAGTAGTTTAATATTAGTAATTATCAGTGATTATAACACCTCAAAGTACAACAACTTGCATAGTTTTCTTTAGCATATATTTCTGATGTTGTAGTGTTAAAATCCACATCGACGCAC
>NC_068983.1:98207133-98207648 GCF_001194135.2 Octopus bimaculoides
GACAGGAATGAAGGATCGTTTGCAAGAATATATCACTTTTCCTCCTTCATTGATTAATGTTGTTCTGGGTTTTAAAATTATACCTTCAGAAATAGTCACAACTCTACCAGCAATTTCAGGTACAAAGCAACTCAAAGTGCAAACAGGTGTCGGGAAGTTCCAGCTACCGTCTTGAAGACAAGTTAATACAGATTCACCTTTCAGATTATATGGTTTTAAGCAACTGAAAGAAACTGTTTCGTTAATTTCAACTTCATTTGTGTTGTTTGCACTTCCATGTTTGGGTGGATGCGGCGGGAGACATTTGATAGTTTCACAAACTGGTGATGGAGACGACCACTGTTTAGTTTCTTGACACTGTATTGAATTGTTTCCTCGCAAAAAATAACCAGATAGGCAGGAAAAGTGAATAACAGAGTTATATGTGTATGCAACATTTATCATGAAACTGTGTGCAGGTTTATGAAAAATGGGGCAGGTTATTAACTTACATTTTTTATCTTCATACATCCATT
>NC_068983.1:98209643-98217969 GCF_001194135.2 Octopus bimaculoides
TATATATATGTATGCACATACGTGCGTATGTATGTATGCATGTACGTATGTATTTATTTATTTATGTGTTTCAGCCAAGTGGCTGCGGTCATGCTGGTGCACCACCGTGAAGAATGTATGTACGTACGTACGTACGTATGTATGTATGTATGTACGTATGTATGTATGTATGTATGTATGTATGTATGTATGTGTGTAGGTAGGTAGGTAGGTAAGTACGTTCTCTTTAGCCTTTTAATTTTGAGTAAATCTTGACCAGCCACTTACATGTTAGCAAGGTTGTGAAAACAGCTTTTTGTAACCGTCACCCTTTACATCTCACGAAGATCTTTCAGATTTTTTTATTGTCCCGGATATCGTGATCATTTGTAACATATAAATTAAGGATTTGCATGCTCTCCCCAAGATCTCAAGATTAACCATACTTTACTCCAGAGAGGTTGTTATGTATCCTGTTGTTCCAATAGTAATATGTGCGACCGTATGTATGTATGTATGTATGTATGTATGTATGTATGTGTGTATGTATGTGTATGTATGTATGTATGTATGTATGTATGTATGTGTGTGTATGTATGTATGTCACTTGTTTCAATCATTAGGTTGCGTCGACTCAAGTACTTATATTTTTAAGCTTGGTTCTTATCCTATCAACCCACACATCACAGACTAGCGAAGTTACGGAGACGTGAACAAGCCAACACTAGTTGTTAAACAGTAGTGGGGAACAGATACAAACACCAAGACATACACACATACGCACACGCACACACACGCGCACGCGCGCACACACACACATATACACACACACACACATAATACGGCTTCTTTTGGTTTCCTGGCTTTGGAATTATTCAAGGAAACTAGCTGGATCTGTCTCAAACAATATCAGATGTCCATTCTGAGATATCTTCTTAGCTTATTTTTGTTTAGATATATACACGCTTCTGCAAAAACGAAAATGTATCGATTCGATTAAAAAAAAACAAAAACAAAAATAAACAAACAAAAAATAAACAAACAAAAAAACCCTCAACTCAATAGATTCAGAAAAGAATCTGTTACTAAACATCGTTTTTAAACGGTACATAATAAATCTTTTGAAATACACACGCACACGTCCACACGTGACAGAGGATTATGAAAGTGACTCATGGGCCAAGATTTTCGTTCATGGTACATGATAAACAATTCAAGTGTCACGCATGAAACACTCAGGCCTTGAGTCACTTCAGTAATTTTCTACCAATTACGATTTACACACGCACACACACACACACACACACACACACACACACACACACATATCATGGACACCCCCGTCGTTAGATGACGCATTGGGGTTCGACCTTTTTGGCTGTATGGACGTGTTTTTTGCGCTCGTAAGTTTTGCTATTTTTGTAACACAAACGAGTATAATTTTATTTTGAACATTTGGAGTCAATTAAACTGAACCTGCTTGACGGGGAAAGTTTTTCTTTTACTAAAAGAAATTCCGCCTTTATGGGGCGAATCTTAAGTTCATAGTGTATTGGCATATTTGTTTATATTTTTCAAGCATGGCCTACAGACATGAAGGGGGGCTACGCTCCGCCAAACTGAAATATATGAAGCAACCTTCCCTCTTCTTCTGCATTACGTAAACGAAGTGGGGAACGAAGGACTTACAGTCGAAAGCACACTGACATTTTCCAACGCTACCACAACCAGGAATACAATTGTAAATCTCAAAGAAAATGATATTAAACCTAACAGTCGCGGTTTCGCAGCTGTAGCTAAAGTATAACAAGAGCAACTAAATATAAATCTTGAAGATTTGAAAATGTTAAAAAATCTAATTGAGAAAAGCAGCACAAGTACCTCTTTAACACCCCTAGTATAATCTCAGAGCTCACCTCGCGACGAACCGTAATTTATTAAACGCTATCACTAAAAGACAAAAAGAAATTGACCACATACCAAAGGAACTAATCGAAAAATGTTTGCAGCCTATCTGGAATAAAATTAAGTACGTAACTAGAGGGAAAAAATATGGCACCGTGGAAGCAATGTTCGAGTCGGAAGACGAAGTCAAACTACACTCAACAATGCCCCTATAAATGGACAACTACTACTCTTGTCGATGTACATCGGACGGCGAGTTTAAAAAATAAAGATTGGAGAGGTACCCCACGAGATTGGCGATCGTCATACTTGATAACGAGGAAAACATCGATATACTACAAAGAAATAAACTATACCAACAAAACCTGTGTGGACAGGGTCTGGAGCTTGTATTCGAGACAAATCAACAGGCCCTTGAAACTATTCCAGGCATAATCCATTTGCCTGAAGGAGCAAAATTGCACGCAACGGTGGAGGGGCGAAAACTGAGGTGTTATCTCAGTGAGCAGAGGGACTACCTCAAAGTCCTTTGCCCACTGAGAACAAACGTGACTCCACAACAGCACTTACAACAACAAACGCAGGTTGCATCAAAAGCAACTCCACCCCCCACCACCACCCAAAGCAGCAACGACTGTACAGTGTGCAGAGAAAACATCAACAGTCACAAGAACGGCAACGAAGATCACCACAGATGCAGCAACAGTAGGATTAGCAGCAGCACCATTCACATTGGAAGGGACGCCATCTGTAGCAGCAGTCAAGGATACCCGAAAAGCATCACTAAGAAACTACAGACCGACACCAGCAGCACGAAAGGGAAAAGACCATTTCGACAAACAACCCACCTGTTCTACCCCTTTCCGAGTCTTACCCAGAAACTGCCATAGAAGCAAACAATGAGTGGTGAGAATTCCCCGAAAGGAAAAAAAAACGCATAAAAGATAACATCCCAGAACTTCCCCATAATACAGACACACGACCACCAACTAAAACACCCACATTACCAACACTACCAAGATCCTACTAAGATAGAATATTCATTAGGTTCGGTGATAAATCTAGCGTTAGTTGTCCACAATTTCAGATCGTCAGCTATACGGATCACAACTTTGTGATTTGTAAGCTTGACTTAGATAGATTTTGTAGACAGAGCCACGGTTACTGGAAGCTAAACATGTCACTCCTGGTGTGCAAAGCCTATAGTGATCGGAATGGAGGATTAGTGAAACGGGCGTTAACAGGAGCCATCATCAATAACAACTGGTGGTACGCCCTAAAAAGAGCCATTAAATTAGAGTCACGTAGATATAGCAAAGTTTTAGCATTAGAAAAAAAAAAGGAATAGAAAGGGACTTAGCACACTAGAAGAGGCACTAAAATCTGGCAATGATTCAAACGTGGCAGTGAGATTGGCCCTCGAACAACACTTCAATGCTAAGCACGAATGTTGCATTGTCAGAGCTAAGTTACGTGCTATGAGACAAGCGGGAATGAACGCTGCGAGATGAGCCCGTGTAGTAGAGACGAGAATAGATGCATGGTTAACGAATCCGACAAAATGTGTAAGGTCCTTCACCAGCATTTTGCTCAGCTGTTCGGAACGAGCTGTGGTCCAGATCACGGGATGGACTTCTCGGACCTCCTGGTTCGTTTGCCGGACTCTCAGCGCAGGAGGCGGAGTGCAATGAATCGAAACCACGATTTTGCAGCCGTGAGTGCAACATCCTAACCACTTAGCCATGCGCCTCAATGCACACACGCACGCACGCACACACACATACACACGCATATGCACCCCCACACATACACACATGTATTGAGTTCTGTTTGACCTGTTCTACTAATCATATGTATATATATATATATGTACGTACACGCACGCACAAGCATACACTTACGCGCGCGCACACACTCACACGCACGCACACACTATCAGATATATAAGTACATATGTGTATGTAATATCTCTGTATTAATATAAAAGCTGTAGAAAACAAATTGCTATAAACTCGTTACTCATTTATCCAGACACACACACACAAGCACACACATACAAACATAAAAGACGCAACACAAACTCCCGCCTCAATGCATGCACATGTTCACGCACGTACATTTATAGAATAGCAGTCGAGTATTCTGTCAAGGTGACCTCGACAACGTTTCAATAAATTCTCAAATGTTTAGTGGATATTTGACACGTCTCTGCCTGTATGAAAGCATATGCGTGTATGTGTGGATGTGCATGCGAGAGAGAGAGAGAGAGAGAGAGGGGGAGGCAGTGAGCGGAAGTAGAGGAGGAGGGAAGAGAGAGAGAGGGGGTAGTGAGGGGAAGTAGAGGAGGAGGGAAGAGAGAGAGAGAGAGAGAGAGAGGGTATGTGTGCATGTGGGAAGGAGAGAAGTGGAAGAGTGTGTGTGTGTGTGTGTGTGTGTGTGTCCTGTGTACGTATCGGCAGCCTTTCAAAGCCGATGTAACTAGCAAATAATCGCTGCATGAGATAACCTAATTTCTCGAGCTCTCTGACATCGAAAAATTTAGTCCAACTCTGGTTCTTATCTATAGTGTTCTCTTGTGGACACACCGAACTAACAAACAGGCTGCAAATGTCAAGATGCCAATATAGGACGTGGGAACGCTAGTTGTTTTGATTGGGGGTAGTATTTCTTAGAAAAATCATGATTTAACTTTGGAGAAATATCTATACATGAAACACATTCTCGAAAAAAAATCTTTATCGGTGGTTCTCAACTGGCGTCCATATGGCCCCCGAGGGTCCATAAATGATTTTTAGGGGACCACAAAACAAAATAGTAAATTGGGGATCTACAGTAGTATTTTAAGGGCTCCTGAAAAAAATTTGCTTTAGATGTATGTATTGGTTTGTATTGCAAGAAACAGCGAGGTTTCTTTCTTTATCATTTTACATAATTCAACCTACGCAAGTTAACTATCCAGGGAGCAATAAACATGACCGACGATGTGCCAAGATCTAATATAGTTTCATTAAATAAGTCCTCGTCTTTTTAGTAATTTCAAGAATTGATTAACACAGGGCTCACTAATCCACAAAAATCCCCACACATATCGAATATAAAGTGTATGTTGGATGGGATACTATACTGCAGTGTTTCTCAATCATTTTTTCACCTATAGACCACTTTGATTCCTAATTTTCTTATATGAACCCTCAAAACCATTCTATGCTTAACTAGATACTATTAAATTTTTATAATTCAATATTTTAAAATTCATTTATTCTTTTATTTGTTTCAGTCATTTGACTGCAGCCATGCTGGAGTACCGCCTTTTAGTCGTAGAAATAGACCCCAGGACTTATTCTTTGTAAGCCTGGTATTTATTCTAACGGTATTTAGTCCAGACCGCCAAGTTACGGGGACGTAAACACACCAACATCATTTGTCCACTAGGTGATTATCGGTGCAGCACTGCACCCTGTATATATATATTGCCGGCAGGAGAGCGAACCCCTACCATCCTCCTGCAGATGACAAGATCGCGAGACCGATTCGATTTCGAGCTAGTTTGCTCATTCTCAGTCGCGAACACTTGGTCGCCAGAGAAATGGTCAGAGTCCGCTCCAGCTAGCAAAATATTGTAAACAAAGCGACCGTCGGTCACTGATTTGCAGCAAGCAAAGTAGCTAGTTTTAAAATCTCCATAAGACATGAGAGTAGTAACTATACTAACAAGTAAAGTTAACCCCCATATCAGTGTCACTGTTCATGTTACTAACAGTTTAACCCCAGGCAGATCTTCCGCCAGCTGGTTATCGGTGCAGCATTGCACCCTGTCCATATATATTGCCAGCAGGGGAGTGAACTCTTTACCAGTTGGCGGAAGTTCTGCTTGGGGTTAAACTAGTAGTAACATGGAACAGCCACATTGATGTGGTCAGAAATTAGGCTATTTTTAAAATACTAACACTATGTGTATGAAGTATTTTGGTTGGATTTGTATTTAGTTCAGATGGGATCTGAAACGCTGTTAATAGCACCCTGAAGTGGCAGCAATTAACACCAAAATGCACACCAAGATGCAAAATTTTGCAGTGTGCACGAAATTTCAGCAGAAACATGTATGTGCAGAAATAGAAAGATGTGATTGACTGCAGAATAAAACTGGATATATAAATCTCTGTTCTCATTATTCATTTAATATAGGCGTAGGAGTGGCTGTGTGGTAAGTAGCTTGCTTACCAACCACATGGTCCCGGGTTCAGTCCCTCTGCGTGGCATCTTGGGCAAGTGTCTTCTACTATAGCCTCGGGCCGACCAAAGCCTTGTGAGTGGATTTGGTAGACGGAAACTGAAAGAAGCCCGTCGTATATATATATATATGTATGTATGTATGTGTTTGTGTGTCTGTGTTTGTCCCCCCAACATCGCTTGACGACCGATGCTGGTGTGTTTATGTCCCCGTAACTTTGCGGTTCGGCAAAAGAGACCGATAGAATAAGTACTAGGCTTCTAAAGAATAAGTCCTGGGGTCGATTTGCTCGACTAAAGGCGGTGCTCCAGCATGGCCGCAGTTAAAAGACTGAAACAAGTAAAAGAGTAAAAGAGTAAAAGAGTGTGTGTCTGTGTGTATGTATTTACACACACGCACACACAACACACACACACACACACACACACACACACACACACACGCACGCACACACAATAATATCACTCTCCCTTTCTCCTCCTTTTGTACGACTACATCTAAAATCCAGCTACCCTTCTATTGTCTTTCAGCATAGGTGAGCGACTTTGGCAGGGGCGTGTATTATAACGTCTTCTTTTCACAAAATTTATGAACTGGATTGAAATGCGTTGCTGTTGTAGAATTTGTATCACAATCGGTGAATATAGGATCAGTCGATTGATATTTATACACGACATGGTGCTACTTCGCTCATCATAAGGTGATCTCCAGTATACACTGAATGAGTTCGTTGCTGATAGATGCAAAGTAGGGATGAGAATTAGTGTAGCGAATTGGTGTAGCGGACCTTATTGGTCTTCTCGAGAAAGTCTTCCCTGTGCACACTCTATCAGAAAATACATAATCCAGTGCAGCAATTTGCCACAGACTCCAGTATTGGATGGTTTTATATTCTCAAAATGTCATCGACTCTGTCGAAGGCCTTGCTGAAGTCATGATATGCAACATCTGTGTTTGAGTCTTCTATTTAAAGCTTTAAAATGTCGTCAAAGTGATACAGGAGTTGTTAAGCAGTCTCTGTAGGAAGTTATTTTTTATTTTTTATTTTCATCGTTCTTTCGCATATTTTGGTGATATGAATGGTAAGTAAGAGCGAACAAAATTAACAGTGACTTGTTTGGTTCTCTGAAGATTAGGGTGATAGACTGGAATAAAAAGTGTTTCAGTATGTAACTTTAGTCTTGTAATTATCTTCTGAAATTAGTTTGTGGAGATGCAATTTGGCGTTGACAATCTTTCGGGACACCAGCAAGGAATCTACCAGAGCCTGCTGCAGAGTAATGTTTAATTTCAATTATTGTTGTGATAATGTCTAAAGAGCCGAAAGTAATGTCGGAGATGATACGTTGGCAGCGGACGTCATTCATCCGAATTCAACTTCAGTGACTTAATTGAAGACAGGGAAGTATTACTCCTATTGAATTTTTACCGTATTTTCGGCGACATTATGGAGAGTGTTATTATTACTTACCATAAGTATTGAAGCGGCGGCCCTGTATTTGTTGGAAAATGTGCAGAACAATTTTGGGTTGTTTTTCTGTAGCCTTTTGATTGTTAATGTAAGTTTAGATGTTCTTCAAATGATAGCTTTATGATCGAATTTTTTTTATTGCTGTCCATTGTGGCTACAGATGGCGGTAATAGTTCTTTTGCTTTATCTTTAAATTTTCCTTATGTGCGACTTTTTTCTTTCTAATGCTGATAAATTTTGCTTGACTATGTTTAACCATGCATTTGTGACACTAGGTTTAAACTTGTACTAAACTGCTTCACTGTCACTGGAACTGGTATTCTATATATTGTAGCAGTGAGACTTGACTAGCATGTGGTGGCCGGATGCCTCCCACTGATGGTCTCCCACCGAAGGAAATCCCATGATATGGAAGTTCCGACGACCATAACAGACGATTCTAGTCTGCTACAATCTATGTGTATGTTTATGTATCAAGCGCCTATACGAGAGGATCGCTCAAGGCTAATAGCACAGTTTTTTTTTGTTCTAACAAGGCAGCCATGTTAAGTTGAATATAAAAATTACTTTTGGTAGCAATGCTGCTTCCAACGCTAATAATACTTTAATACATACGGATTCAAATATATATGAGCACGTCTAGACATGCAATTATATGCATGAGAATACATACATAAGACAAAACATACAGCTCTAAACATATACATACATAAATACACACACACACACACACACACACA
>NC_068983.1:98218144-98218860 GCF_001194135.2 Octopus bimaculoides
TATATATATATATATGTATATGATCAGATAGAAAGGAGAAAAGCTCCCTGTACAGAACAAGTTAGCGCTCTAATTGATAGAGCAATATGGAATATAAAGATTAATTAAAACATAACAGATTTCAGGAGTCAGAATTCATTTCGTCAGAATATTTCTCAACATCGGAATGCTTCATAAAAATATATGTAAATATAAATATGTAGATACAATATAAATATAAAGCATAAATATACTCGCATGACGTCGTATGAGATTGTACAGGGGCTGGAGAAAATAATTGAAGCACATTAAGATATCAAGCAAATTTATTCTAATATGGGGTAGGACCGCCTTTGACAGTAATTACAGTTTGAATTCTACAAGGTATGGACTCGTACAAAGTTTGAATCGTTTCCAAAGGAATCTTTGTCCATTCTTCAGCTAAAGCAGTCTCCAGTTCTTGTAGTGATGATGGTGGAGAATATCGACTCCTTACTTGTTTTTATAAAATGCACCATAAATGTTCAATAATATTGAGATCTGGGGACTGTGGTGGCCAGATAAGATGTTCGATTTCACTAGAACGTTCCTCGTACCATTCAATAACAACTTTAGCTGTGTGAATTGGTGCATTATCATCCTGAAAGATTGCATTTCCCTCCGGAAACAGTTCCGCAACCATAGGATGAATTTGATCAGATAAAATGCTTAAATAGTCTTGACTATTAATTTTACTA
>NC_068983.1:98218894-98222161 GCF_001194135.2 Octopus bimaculoides
TTCCATGATATACGCCCCACCCCCAGATCATCACAGATTTTCCTCCATGTTTAACAGTTGGAAGAAGACGGTCTGGTTCAAATGCTTCTTTTGGTTGTCTCCACACGTATACTCGACCGGTGGTCGGAAATAAGGTAAAGGATGATTCGCTCGAGAAAATAACATTCTTCCATTGCTCTAGGGACCAATTCTGTAGGTTTTTACTCCACTCTAAACACTTTGCAACGTTTTTGAAAGTAGTGGTTTTCTGATTGCAGCACTCCCATGAAATCCGGCTTTGTGCAGCTCCTAGCAAACAGTTTTTGTGGAAACTGGGTTCTCGTGGTGGTCATTAAGCTCTGCAGTAATTTTGGGAGCAGTACTTTTGTGATCCTGCCTAACAATTCACGTAGAGACCGACGGTCCCTATCTGAAAGTTTTGGTTTTCTTCCGGAGTTTTGTTTCGACGAGGAGGTTATTTTTCGTCTTTCTCAAAGGCTGTCATTACTTTCAAGACAGTACCTCTTGATACACCAAGCATTTCGGCTGTCTTCGTTACGCTAGCGCCTGCCATACGAGCACCAACAATTTCACCACTTTGAAAGTCCGATAGTTCTTTCATTTTAATGAATTTTAATTACCTTTTTCTGATGATATCTTAAAAGAAACAGCAATTTTAGCAAAACATATAAAACAACACTAATAATAAATCAAAAGACATAAAATAAATAAGCTTTTGACGGTTTGATAGATATTTCAAAATTATGATGTTATGATGCTAGGTGTTTCCATTTTTTTGTCCAATCCTTGTATGTCCGTGTCAGGAATCGATGAGAAAATTATTATGCATGCATGGTCAATGTTGCATTAATCGAAATTATCAAATGGGTGGTTCAAAATGATTTTAAAAGAAATTCTTAGATAAATCCAGGGAAGATTCAAATTCTTACAGCCGTTTCAAGAACATGTATGAAATGGGTGAACTATTTCCATCCATCTCAATTATATACATTTCTTTCTTCAGAGATGACTTGAAAGGATTTAAAAGATTAAAAAAAAATTTTTTATATTTTAAGTTTGGAGCGAAAGGGCATGCTGTTCAGGCGCATAAAATAAAATAAATGCTGAATTTTAGTGCTTAAATTGACTGCAAAATTCTTAGCAGTGATACTTTAAGATGAATTCAAAATATAATAAGGGCTGAAAGTTAAAACTATATACACTCTGATCATTTATGGAGAAAAAACTTTGAAAGTTGAGAAGTATTCATGTAAACCCCCCCTCAGAACATACGAGATCTTGCTAAGTAATAATTTTTTTATTGCTACGTAGTATGTTAATTGATTCTTTTGTGCACAATCTGCACATTCTTGTATGTGTGTTGTTTGGAGTAATTTCCGTGATAATTGACCAATTAAGTTGTTTGTTTTTTTTGTTTCGCATTTTAAGTCATTAATAGTGCAGATGAAATTTTTTCGTCCTGATTTATAAGCGAATTTGTTTGTCCCCTATACCTAGTTTTAAAATCAATCTTGCTGCCTATATATATATTTTTCTAGGATTCTTTGAGGGTCATAACCTCACATTTATACACTACTTTTCTCCTCAAACAAAAACCCCTTAATGTACATGAATCCCGGGAATGACAGGTTTTATTTACAGGTTTCGCCTTTGTGTTCTCAATTTCTATATTATTATCCGTATTGCTGTCAGCTACAGTAGCGTCTCTATCAATAATATTGTTTCTAAGCTTAAGCTTATTATTCCCCTCGATTATAGAACCCAAGTTAGGCGTAGTCGAATACGATAATTTTGCACTAGACCTATTAAAAGTAGGATTATGTTATGATCTAAGGGGAAATTTTTATTAATAATTTAAAAACATAACTAGGGGAGATTTCTGACTTCAAGAGAAAAAGGGATAATAGAGGGATAAACCATATGATTTCCCATTTTCTTGAGGATTTATCCCTAATCTACCTATTATCTCTTGGGTTCCTTATAAAATTATAATTAAAGGAATTACGATATCTTCCATATCCGTGGTGAACCTGATGTTCGGGAAGATCATTCACGTACGTAGTATCAGCTAAATTAGGAAATATTCACGTACGCAGTTGTAGCTAAATTCAGCTAAATTCAGCTAAATTAGGGAAAAGTCTGTCCAATTTATTTTTAGACAATGTAATCCTTATGTAATAGATTTTATTGAAGCAATTATTCCTCAACGCTATGTTATAAAGGGAAACATTATTGTTAAAAATATTTTCATTTGCCGATTAACCCCCATTCGCCGATTAACCCCATTAGTAACTTTGGGGATGATTAGACATAGTATGGGTGTACTGAATAGTTCTATTGGGCTTATGAAAAGGATAACATAAGCCATTATTTAGGTTAAGAGCTACATCCAGAAAATTGACTACTTTAGAGATATTTTCAACAATTACATCTAGGTGCTTGATTCCCAACGTGGTGCACATGCCCCACCGGTGGGGCATGGTGATAATTTGGTTGGGCATGGTAATATTTTGGTGAGGCATGTGTAAGGTTATGTTGAATTTATACCTCTTGTACTCAATGTTTACTATACCAATAGAGAAAGTGGGTAATCCGAGAAAGAGTAATTAAAAAAATAAATTATTTACATCATTTCTGTAGACAATTTTATCAAATTTTCGACACATTAGAGACAACATGTTGTTTTCCATCCTCACAAGATCTGATATCGCTAAAGATAGAAAAGATTTATTTCCTTCAGTATGTGAAAACATGTAGGTAATTACCAACGCCTATGTGTGTGCTTGTGTGTGTGTGTATGTGTGTGTATGTGTGTGTGTGCGCGCGCACGTGTATGCATGCTTGTATGCACTATAGAACTGGTCAGTACTGAAAGCAATGCAATCTTAATTCCCTATGGAGAAATAAACTGGAGACAGACTTATGTGTGCGGGTGTGTCTAAGAGTAGTAACTCTTTTATCTCTGGTGACAAAAATCTAGGTACACAAGAAAAATATGGCGCTGCAGAGTGTTGATGGGGCAATAAATGGATGAAAGAATTGAATGGTGTGGAATGGGTTGAAATGGAGGGGAAGTAAGGGGTAGCGTCAGTGAAAGAAGAGCAAGAGACGGATAGAGATAAATAGATAGATAGAGATTTATGGTACTGGTAACGCGCGCACACACACACACACATACACACATACATACATAATAATACATACATACATACATACATACATACATACATATATATATATATATATATATATATATATATATATATA
>NC_068983.1:98222998-98225753 GCF_001194135.2 Octopus bimaculoides
CCTCATAGCATGAGGCATTATTGTATAGTAATGCCCTTATATAAATATAAATATATATTTCGGGAATAAATGATGGATTTTTTCCCTTATGAGGTTTTTTCACGCTAGCTACTTGATAAATTCTTGTAAAAGAATTCGTCCTATTATTGAATTTATATATATAAACAGAGATGAAAATTAACAAGTCGTTTTATTCTCACCAGTCAGGAATTATTATTGAGTTTGTGAATTCAGTAAAAAGGTTAGAAAAACTTCCATCATTGATAGAAAGGCTTTGCAGCTGAGAAGATGCATGGAATATTTTTTGTTTCTTTTTGACCATATTTTCTGCAAGTCATTAGAATCCACCACTACCGCCCCAGATATATAAAAGACGAGCTAAAAAATTACTTGGATGTCAACAATATACCAGTAGAGAACATAACATCTTGTTCTACAGATGGTGCTCCTGCTATGATGGGCAAGAAAAAAGGCTGCTTAAAATTGATGGAAGATGAGAACCCAGAAATGTTTCTTGTGCATTGTGTTATTCATAGAGAGAACTTAGTATCCAAAAATATGTCTCCTGTTCTCAATGAGGTACTAAAATCAGTTATAAAATGTATCAATGCCATCAAAGCTAATGTCAAATGCGAGAGTCTTTTCAAGCAGTTTTGTGAAAATGCAGACTATGTGAGACTTTTATCTCACACTGAGGTAAGGTGGCTCTCAAAGGGGAATTGCTTGAAAAGATTTATGGAACTATTTGATGTTCTTAGTGACTTTTTAAGTGACAAGCCTGAAATGAAGCACCTAACCGTTGATGGTAAAACATTTGTGAGTTATTTAACAGATGTCTGAAAAATTGAATATATTAAATAAATAACTTCAAGGATCAAATAAAACTCTTATTGATACAAAGACGAAGACATTTGGCTTTGTTACATTTATTGAGGTATGTCAAAAAACTATTTCTGACAAAATTTTTGACCAGTTTTATTGGCTAAACAAATGTGAGGGGATCGATGCCGGTATACTTGTCATTGTGGATCATCTGAAAATATTGACCTCTGATTTGAAAGAAAGATTTTTTGATTGATTTTAAACAAATTTATTTTCCATCATGGGTGATGCAGCCAATGCTAGTGGATATAGCTGATGTTTCGATACAGTACCAAGAGGAACTCTCGGAAATGTAAAATGATGAGTCAGTTAAAACTTTATTCAATATAAAAGGAATGATGTCATGGCTTTGGGATGAGACAGAAACCAAATACCCTAATTCAACTAACTTTGCAAGAAAATTGTTGTTACCGTTCCCATCTTCATATTTAGCTGAATATGGCTTTAGTACTGTAAATGATTTGTAATTGATGAAAAGAAATCGACTGGATATCACTAAACGAGGAGACTTGAGACTAAAGCTGACTAAAATAGTGCCTAATATAAAATCTCTCTGTAGCAGGTATGAATCATAAGGATCTCACTAACTTTAGTTTACTTATTTTATATTCAAATATTTTATATTTATGCATTTCAGTTCTCTATTATATGTTGTGTCTTGCTCGACACTGCTTTGTGTGGTATTATGATGACGTGCTTCGTCGTCGGCCCGACTGCCCCAACAACTTGCCTCGCCAACTCGTTATCTCTGTCAACTATTTATTTGTGGTGGAACAACTCCTTCCGTTTTTTATTTTTCTCTTTCATGAATGCCATGTTCTTTGGAAGCTTGTTTAGAGACCAAGTTAATAGCCTTTTAAGCTTCCTCCAAGTGAATAGTAGTAAAATTTTGAAAAACAAAAATTAAATATCACAAGGGGGCATCAGGATTTTAGAAATGATTCGGTGGGGCATAGCCAAAAATCGGTTCGGAACCACTGATCTAGGTTAAATTTCTTCAGAAATTTGATCAACCGTTTTCTAATCCTATCAAGCGCTTGAAAAAATGTGGCAGTTATAGCAAATAATGCATCATCCCTATATAACTCTCCTTTGATATTACGGAACTCTTCATTAATCTTCGAGAGTAAAAACGGGCCAACAATGTCTGTAATTTGGGCAGAATCTGAGGATCCCATTGTAATATCAAAGTCATCTTGGAGGTTACTACGCATCCACCTTCTATCTCTGAAAGATATTAGGGTTTTCCTAGCGGCTGAAATTATATCTTTCTCTAAAGGTGTGATTTCCTTAAATTTTTGAGCAGAGGCAATTGCTTTATCCAGCACATCCGGCGAAATGAATTGGTAATAATTACTAATGTCGAATTCCAACAAGTATGTTTTTCTTTTATTATCCAATGCACAGAACCATGTTATAACTTTTCCCGTACTAATCCAAAGTGGCAAATCTTCATTCATTTTACACAATCGGACGTTAGTCAGTGACAGCTTTGATCTGTTAGGTAGCAGACAGCAGAGAAACCCATCTCTTAAGAACACATGCCAGTTATCTCTCTTTCCCCCTCCCTTCCCCTTCTCTCTCTCTGTCTATCTCTTTCACAATCTTTCTCTCTATCTATCTCTTTCACACTCTCTCGCTTTCTCTCTGTGTGTCTATCTCTTTCACACTCTCTCTCTATCTATCTCTTTCCCTGCTGATTATCAACCAGTAGTCAGCTGATTGCCAACCAGTAGTCAGCTGGTCAACATGTCTTTATTTACATCAATTCGGCAATTTCCATAAAGAAAGAGGGAAAGGGCGTTAGTCAGCAGGTAGCAGACAGCAATCACTCGCTTTCTCTCTCTCTCTCTCTCTCTCTCTCTCTCTCTCT
>NC_068983.1:98226359-98228327 GCF_001194135.2 Octopus bimaculoides
TATATATATATATATATATATATATATATATATATTATGTATCTATGTATACGTATGTGTATGTGTATATATATATATATATATATATACACACACACATATATATATATATACATACATGTATATATATGTGTGTGTATATATATATATATTTATATATGTGCGCGTGTGTGTATGTATGTATGAATATTTCACCATATAAACATAGCAAAACCTTTACAACAAACAATATGAACAGTTACAAAAACATTGCGCATAAAAAACGAACCAGACACTAACAAGAAAATATGTAATCCAGCCTAGACATTTTAAATCCTTTCTCCATCTCCTTTTTCTCTTTCTCTATCTCTCTCTCCTCTTTCTCTTTTTCTCTCTCTTCTTTCTCTTTTTCTCTCTCTCCCCTCTTTCTCTTTCTCTCTCTCGCTCGTTGTTCACAGGTGACCATCGTCCATCTTTTTTCCTCACGTGACCATCTTTCTTTTCCTGCACGAGCATTCAAAAGAGCGGTCGTATTTTTCTCTCCCCCCCTCTCTCTCTCTCTCTTCTATCTTTTCTCTTTTCATACCTACCCAGGACCCTGAGAACAACAGTCAAGTAAAAGAATGATTGCATATGCAATAGAAGCTAGCATAAGAATCAACTTGAAGAACCACATAGTAAAGTCTAACAAGAAACCATACGTGCAGGTTCAAGGTACAGCCATTGGTGTCGGTATGGCTGGAGATAAAGCCGGCCTCTTCATGACTTGGTGGGACAGAAAACTTAAACAATCCTTAGCGGAACAATCCACAACTGTTTGCTTTACTGCAGGTAAGCAGATGACATTAATATTCTAGTTAGGAAAAACTCTAATAACTGTA
Source organism: Octopus bimaculoides (assembly GCF_001194135.2). Taxonomy (NCBI): domain Eukaryota; kingdom Metazoa; phylum Mollusca; class Cephalopoda; order Octopoda; family Octopodidae; genus Octopus; species Octopus bimaculoides. The sequence continues at coordinate 98,227,220 of NC_068983.1, forward strand.
ATGTAGAAACAGAGAAGAGCATAATGGAAAGCATCCAGCACGTGGCTAACCCCTTCCACCAAAGTATCAAGGTAGCTATAGATTACCCCACTAGGCACCCTAACAACAGATTCCCTGTCCTTGATACAGAACTTTGGTTAGAGACTGAGCAATAGAGTGCAGCTCCTCCACTCCTATTACATGAAACCCATAGATATGTTGTTCACAAGAACTCAGCTTTGTCATACAACATGAAAGTCAATATACTGATAGCAGACTCAGGATAATGAACAACGTGTTCATTTGAAACAACGAAACATGTACAGAACTTCATACACCGCATGCAAGTCTCTGAAAGGTAGGATTTGGGTATACAAGAGAACTAGAAAGAAGTTAGATAGTATTATATGTTGTGAAACCAGTGGTACCTCTAGCCCTAAATATAGAAGTAAAAACTGGAATACAATACAAAGAGCTTTGACAAAGCAAACAAGGTGAACACGTGGTACAAGACCGAGAAATATCAAGGAGTGACGTACGTTAAGGCCACAGTTCATGGAGAACTAGCCCGAAAACTTAGGAACGCTCTGAAAGAGGTCAAACTCATCATTAAGATCGTTGAAAAGCCAGAGAGCTCCATCAGATCACATCTATATAGAACATACTCCTTTGAGAATACCACATGCACCAATGATAACTGCATGGTATCTAAGAATAACCCTGGCATTAACTGTAGAACTAGAAATGTAGTCTACAGCACAAGGTGCATAGATGGTGCTTGTAAAGACAAGAATATGATATACATAGGTGAAACATCCTGAAACATTGCTGGGAGACTAAATGGACATTTGAGACAATATGACGACAAAAAACAGTCCTCCATGCTCTACCAACATTCCTAAAACCAACATGGAGGCACACTGGGTTTACTTGACATCCACATTTTATCCAAGCACCCGAAGGACCCAACACTCAAAGCAAATACAGGAGTACGTTCTCATAAATGAAACAACCCCAGTACTAAATAGAAAATATACGTAGAAGATAGTCATACCCCAATGCCCACAGTTAGTAGGCTGTTATGCAGATGTATCTCTCTCTCTCTCTCTCTCTCTCTCTCTCTCTCTAT
>NC_068983.1:98229171-98229445 GCF_001194135.2 Octopus bimaculoides
ATTTTTACAGATATATATATATATTAGAAATATTACATTTCTAAATCTCTCAGAGAGACTTAAGCAGTAGTGGTGCGATAAAGTAGTATACTGCCAGCTTAACGTGACAGTCCCAATAAGGGAATATACTACTGCTGTTTAGCCCTAGGAAGCTGGACCGCTTCCTGTTGATCTTGACACATTTCCTGTGTCCTTATCTTTGCAAGGGGGAGACAAACTCCTCCACCCAGCCTAGCCTGCATTCAGGGACATGTTTCTGAGTCTTTGCTCGTCA
>NC_068983.1:98229455-98229969 GCF_001194135.2 Octopus bimaculoides
AGCCTAGCCTGCATTCAGGGACATGTTTCTGAGTCTTTGCTCGTCATCAGCCTGAAGTAGCACGACTAGCTGTTTGAAAAAGTTTGTTTACCTCTCGCAAAGATATAATATTTCAGTGAAATACATTCACTGGTTACAAAAATTAGAAATATTACATTTCTAAATCTCTCAGACATGAATATGCAGAATACATACATACATAGAAACGTACAGATATGCATATATATATATGCGAATACATACTTGCATACACACATACATGCATACATACATACATACATACATACATACATACATACATATACGTATACACATGCACACACATGCGCACAAACAAACAAGCAAATAAAACGCAGCTCTGGTATTGGTCACAGTCAACGACTATTGAAAAGGTTGCAAGACGCAACGGAAATGTTAGAAAAAATAAGTAAATGAGAGGAAATTGAAGCGGTGAGTGTGTTAAATGATAAGGCACTTAAAGAGAATGACTCTCCCCAGACACAATAATATATAT
>NC_068983.1:98231768-98233446 GCF_001194135.2 Octopus bimaculoides
TATATATACAGACTCCTCCCCCAAAAATGTATACACATACACACTTCAGGAAAGGAAAAAAAATTGTATAAATATTCGACTCGTATAGGGACCTCTATAAATATAGATACCTCTTTCGGTGTTTTATCAAATTTCGATAACACTTAGTAAATTACAATAATACTGAATTAAAATATTTATACAGATTTTAACAGTATATGTTTTTATATTACGTATTAGTTTTAATGGCGCACTGTATTTTCCTGTTTGATTATTTAATATTTTCATTGTTTTCAATATGATATATATAAATTTCTTTGCACGTTCTTCACTGATGATATTCTGGTTTATAATAATAAACTAAATTGATTAAATTAAATTAAATTCGATTGATTTTATACTATAAACGATGAATTGAAACAATTGTAGGTTTTGTCAATGTACTGATAAAATCTTATTATTCTTATCTGAATCTTCTCTTTTGGCTTTTATAATAATAATATGTATGTGTGCCTATAAGGTACTCAACCAGTCTAATCTTTGGTATTTCTATCCCTCTGAGGTTTATATATCCTCACTTGTACTTTAATCTCTCTCTCTCTCTCTATCTATCTATCTATCTATCTTTCTATCTATCTATCTATTTATTTATCTATATATGCATGCACAGTATTATAAAGAAGTATGTACACCCCTAAAAAATTTCAGTCTGATAATATCGGAGAAAATCAAACGAAATTTATACTGAATAAAGTATATTATACATGCAAACATTATACATTTTTGGAACACAAACAATAAACATTTTCAAAGATATGAACGAAATATTAATTTTCAAACGTTACCAAAATATGTACAACCTAGAGGATTATTTGCTATATTCAATATTTGGTGTGACTGCCCTTGCTTTCAATGACTGCATAAAGTCTTCTGAGCATAGAGTTGACTAAATTTCTGCATATATGTGAACTTGACTCCGTTCATTCCGAATGATGTCTTTCAACTGTATTACATTGCGGGATTTATTCTGCTCAACCTTCCTTTTCAACCCTCCCCACAGATATTCCCTTGGGTTTTAATCAGGTGACATGGTAGGCCAAGGCAACAACTTTTTATCTGATAAAAATTTAGTCGTCATCTTTGAAGTGTGTTTAGTGTCATTATCATGCTGGAACATGGAATGACTTTCTAGTTCCTTGATGCTTTTCAACATTGTTTTCTGCAATACGTCACAATAAAACCTTGAATCCATTGTTCTCTCAATAGACGTGAGTCCTCTCACACCAGCCGCACTCATGCACCCCCAATGCATAACACTGTTTCGCTATTATCTTCACCTGGTCGTCGCCATACTCATTTAATGCCATCTGATCCAAGCAAGTTGATTTTAGTCTCGTCAGAGTAAAAATAATTTTATTCCAAAACTCCTTCCCCTTACTCACATAGGTTTCGGCAAAAGAAAGACGACTCGATTTATGCCTGGTAGTGAGGAGACGCTTCCTATGAAGGAATGCGATCATGAAGACCACACCGGTTCAAACTTCAGCGAACTGTTTGGGCAGATACACTCTTTCCACTAACAGAAGACACTCCTTGAGCCAAAGGTAAAGCGGTACGACGCCGGTCGGCTATCACACAACGTTGGATGTGGCGAATATCACGCGCAGTTAAAATGGAAGGACGACCTGGACGATGTTTA
>NC_068983.1:98234448-98238393 GCF_001194135.2 Octopus bimaculoides
TATATATGTGTGTGTGTGTGTGTGTATATGGAGTACACTGGGCTCCTTAGCCGTGGTGAGAGCAACCAAACTAGGAGAAGGAAAACTCTGATATAAACCCAGGTTTGTGGTCTCCTTAGTGTATGTGTACTATTAGTATCTACTTACTAATAGGGCAGTCTGGGCTCGGTAGCTTTTGAGAAACTAGACTAGGAGAAGGCCACTCTGATCTCAAATCTGTGATCGATTTAGCATCTTATACGTGACAAACCGTGCACCTCTACCGGTAATTGCTGCTTTGACGGAGAGAGTGTGTATTTATAATGACCATTATAAACAAAACCATGTGCAAGTAGTTCAATAAGATACCATGAGCAAATACCAACATGTTTTGTGCCTCCTCGTCCCAAACCCTATGACGATGATAGCGACGGGAACAGGTGAAGGATGTCACTGGAAGTTCTTAGCTTGAACCTCGCACATAGGTGGTGAAAGGTAAATGGCCACTTTACACAAAATCTGCGAGTAATTATGCAATTCGTGTCCTCCTTTCACAACAAAGCAACCCTGTTAAGGAGGAGGGGTCACGAAAATGTGACCTAAAAATTGCTTACACGTATTGCTTACTCGTAGTGCAAATGGCTGGGCATCCAAACCTGCACCAGAAGATTAAGCAAATCGAAAAAAAACCCCTTTTTATTGTATCTTGGAATGTGTGAACTCTTCAGGACAGCAAGAAAAACATAGAACGTAAGACCGCTTTGGTTGCCCATGTCTTGAAAGGAAAAACATGGAATAGCAGCTCTTTCAGAAACCAGATTAGCGGATTGTACAGGAAGTTGATGCTGGATAACTTTTTATCTGGATGAGTAAGCCTCAGAAAGTAAAGAAAGAGGCAAGTGTTGGGTTTACTATTCGGAATGAGTTGGTGCAACGTCTTGAATCTCTGCCTGTTGGCATTAATGAAAGACTCATGTCATTGCGTATCTGCATTGGCAAAAAAAAAAATATGTAACTATTTTCAGCTGCTACGCTCCAACCACGAACTCAAACGAAGTAGTCAATAAGGTGTTATAGTCTGAGTTACGTAGCCATTTGAGAATTGTCTCCATCCATGATAAACTTCACCTTGGCAATTTAAATGCACATGTAGATTGTGATACATCCATATAGGGTGACGTAATAGGGACTCATGGGGTTGGCAAGGCAAACTCAGACGGCTATCTGCTGCTATTGCTTTGCAGTGAGTATGGACTTTTGATTACCAATACGCTTTTACAACTCTCCAACCACCACAAAACTACCTGGAGGCATTTCCAATCCAACCATTATCTCTTCATCGATTACATAGTTGTGAGGTCTTCCATTAAGGAAGATGTCCAAGTAACACGTTCTTTCTCCACTGGGGAGCATTGGTCTAACCATAGACTGATACGATCAAATGTGAATTTTACTATCCGCAGCCCTATTCGTAACAATCACACTCCACTAGTTCGAAAAGTGGATGTGACAATGCTGAGGAACAATGACAATTTAACCTCATTTCAAACAGCCTGTGATAACAAACTTGCTGGCATTTCGGACAACACAGGTATTGAATCAATGTGGTTTGCTTTTAAAAATGCTCCATTTGAGTCATCTTGTGAAACACTCGGCTATGTTAAGAGGAAGCACCAAGACTGGTTTCTGCTCAAATGATCCAAACATCTCTTCTCGTTTGGACAATATGCACAAGTGCCACTGTCAGTGGATGTCACATAACAATAATTCCACAGAACGTAACGATTTTAAAAAGGTCAGCAATACATGTCAATCTCAAATGAGGCATATGAAACAGACATAGTGGCGAAAGAAGGCACAGGATTTGCAGGATACTGTGGATAGATGTGACTTCAAGTCGTTCTATTAAAATTTAAAGGGTGTTTATGGACCTGTATCTGGTGGCTCAACTCACATACATTCAACTGTGGGTAAAGCTTTTGACAAACAAAAGCGGAATCATGAACCGCTGGGTAGAGCACTTTTCAAATGTTCTGAATATGGACTCAATTGTTGATGAAGAACTGATCAACAATCTACCACAGAAGCCTGTCCTTGAAGAACTGTCAGTTGCTCCATCAAATGCTGAGATAAAAAAGGCCATAAAACAGTTCACGAATGGAAAGTCGTCTAGGAACGATGGCATGCCGGCCGAGATATAAATGTGGTAGCAATCTCTTGCTGAAAACATTATGTGAACTCTTCTCCTTAATCTGGGAATCAGGATCAGTTCCACACGAGTTTAAAGTCGCTTCTGTTGTTCATCCTTATAAGCGCAAAGGCGACAAATATTAATGTAACAACCATGGAGGTATCTCCTTTTTGTGTGTTGCCAAGAAAATCCTTGGAATATTTACCATAAACAGACTAAATGATGTCCTTGCCAGCTTAGTGTTACCTGAATCACTATGTAGCTTTCGAGCTGGTAGAGGCACAGTGAATATGATTTTCAGCCTAAAGTAATTGCTGTAAAGGCCCTTAAACACAATCGAGATCTTTTTGTCACTTTTGTAGATCTAACTAAAGCTTTCGACACTGTATCTACAGATGCTCATTGGGTTGTCCCTAGAAAGCTAAGTGTTCCCCAAAAGGTGCTCAATGTTATCATTTCTTTCCATCAAGGGATGATGGCTTCTGTTAGATGCAGCGGGGAAGTGTCCGATGAAATGGGAGAAGACATGACTGTGTTCTTGCACCGCTTTTATATGCTCTGTATTTCTCCGCCATGTTGGAAACAGCGTTCGATGGTGTTAAAGAAGGAGTAAAGTTTGAGTACAGGACCGGTGGTGGCTTGTTCAACAAACAACGCTTCAAAGCAAAAACTAAGACTTTGGTGCAAACATTTCGAGATTTACTCTTCGCAGACGATTGTGCACTGTAGCACGCACTCTTGAGGATATGCAATGCATCCTAAAAAACTTCTCCCGTGCATCGAAAAGGTTTTGTCTGAACATCAGCATCAAGAAAACAGATTTTCCATTAGCCCATTCGTGACCATCTTCCGCTGTTGCCCATACTGTATATGTTTATGGAATAGCATTAAAAACTGTTTCTTCCTTCATTTATCTTGGTTCCATTGTGTCCAATGTTGCTAAGTTGGATAAAAAAATTTAGTCCAGAATCGATAAGGCTAACTCCATTTCCGGTAAGCTTTATCACAGGCTTTGGAACAGCCACAACGTATCGTTGAAGGTGAAAGTCAATGTATATAAGCCGGTAGTTTTGACAGCATTACTTTAAGGTGCTGGACCTTGGACCCTGTATCGAAAGAACGTCAACCAGCTTGACGCATTTCATACGCAATAAAACCGAGTGACCATATTCATAACAGTGAAGTATTAACAAAATTCAACATATCTGGTATTGAAGCCATGCCCATCAAAATACAGCTTAGATGGTCAAGTCATCTTTCACGTAAGAGTGATATCAGAATTCCAAAGCAACTTCCCGTTGGTCAGTTTCTCACAGGAAAGTCAGTTCAGAGGCCACTCTTGCGCTTCAGAGATAAACTAAAAGACAGTCTGAAGTGATGCGACATAACTCTTTCTACCTAGGAATACAAAGCGACAGAAAGCAGGACCTAGGGATGGTCCTGCTTCTCCTCAATTCAAAGATTTGAGCAAAGTCAACTCCAGCATCGGGATCAACTGCGGTAAGCATGAAGGCATGCTGGAAAAACGGTGCTCTTCAAATGGAAACCTTACTTGTTATTATGGTTTTGTGGCACGAAGCAAAATAGGCAATGCCGTAGGCTCAAGAAAACACATGGTAAAAGTCCTCAACTTGTTCCATTTTCCCAAAGGTCTGCAAGGCACCAGAAAGCCTCAAGAGACACATTTGTGTTCATAGAATATGATTACTGCTTCATTTTACTGAAGCCTCATTTGTCGTTCATGACGAGAAAATCCATCATATGTATATATATAT
>NC_068983.1:98238493-98242190 GCF_001194135.2 Octopus bimaculoides
CACACACACACACACACACACACACACACACACAGAAGTTGGTCACCAGTTGTTCAATCTAGCGGAACGTTTTTCTGTTTGAAAAGTCTTAAGGGTCTTAAACGTTTTTTTTCATTTGTCTCTCTCTCTTTGCGCATCCATTCAGTATTTCCCCGCCTTTTCTTTCTTTCTCTCTTTGTATGCGCATGTCAATCTATCTTCGTATAAGAGTGTGTGTGTGTTTGTGTGCGCGCCGGTGGGTGGGGGGTCTGTGTGCATATGTATGTATATGTATTCTTTATTCTTTTATTTGTTTCAGTCATTTGACTGCGGCCATGCTGGAGCACTGCCTTAAATCGACCTCAGTACTTATTTTTTTTAAGCCAAGTACTTATTCTTTTGGTTTCTCTTGATGAACTGCTAAGTTACGGGAAGTTACGGGAACGTAAGCACACCAACACAGGTTGTCAAGCGGTGATGGGAGAACAGACACAAATGCACACACACACATATATCTACGACGGGCTTCTTTCAGTTTCCGTCTATCAAGTGCACTCACAATGCTTTGGTCGGCTCGAGGCTATAATAGAAGACACGTGCCCAAAGTTCCACGCTGTGGGACTGAACCTGGAACCATATGGTTGGGAAGCAAGCTTCTTACCATGCAGCCACGGCTATATAAATAAATAGTTTCATTGTAGATGTGGTTACCTGTCTGTTGTACTAGCTCAGCTTCTAATTGTAGGACCACTCTTTATCCCTCAAGAATCTTACTTCTACAAATCAATGACCTATCGACTTGCCGTCATTCCTTACAATACCTACTTATTGCATATAATACAACCCTTCTTTCTCTCTCGCTTCCCACAACGATGCATCAGACACCTCACACAATATGCAATCCAGACACCTCACACAAAAGCTGCAATGACGCGGTAAGCAAAGTCCGCGAAAACATACTCCAATGGGGGTGATACAAATCTAAAGTACTTCATCAGTGTAGAGTAAAGAAAATCACATCTATCAAGGCAACAAGGAAACTCTCTCCTGGTCAAGAAGTTAACGTACTTAAAACTTTGAAGATCGCTACTACTGCTCGGTTTCACCATCGCAGACAGTCTATGTTGGTGGTGCTCTTCATGATTAGAAAATATTCAGTATGAAACATTACTAACCATTCACAAACACCAAGGAAATCCTCTTTGCTGCACTGTTCTCACCCATACGGTAGCGCAGCTGTTACACGTAGAGATATCTTAGAACACATCTAAACATCTAAGACACTCGACTCATGAGCCACTCACAAGACGCTCCTAAGTTCACTCCAGTATCTGACCCACAGATATATTTCATCTCTACCTGCATTTTCTACCATTATTCCAATGAACTTAACTCGTTAAAACTTCCTGGTCTTGTATCACCTCCACTTACACACTCTCCATTTACTCATTAGTCCACATTTGGTCCTTTGGTTATCCATTTGGTGTCCATTGATTCAGGCTTGAATTAATCACATTCTTCTGGCCTTTCTTGCTGAACCAGAAACTCAAAATATTGTATATAATGGTTTGTCATTTAGGCATAAGATCAATAATTTTGAGAGGATAGGATACATCGACAACGTTACTTAAATGGTGCTTTATTTTGTCGACCCCGAAATGATGACTAGCAAAGATGATCTTGGCGGGATTTGAACTCAGAACGTAAAATGTCGGAACAAATACTACAATGTTCTAAGGTAATATCAGGTCATTCCATAAGTTCTGTCCGATTTTACCTTTTTAAAAACTGAATGAAATTTAATAGTATTTTAAAATGTCTAATGGAATTAAAAATTATTTTTATGCATTTGTGTACATTTAAACTAATTAAATACTATTTTACATAATAATAGAATTAAAATTTCTTTGATTAAAACCCTTTCTAATATGGAAATATCGAAAGAGCATTTAAGGCGCATAATGCTTTATGAATACAAAAAAGGAAACTCTGCAGCCGAAGCGACTCGAAACATACACTCAATTTATGGGAAAAAATACTTGAATGAAAGAAGATGGTTCGCAAAATTCAGAGGTGGAGATTTCAGCCTTGAAGATGAAGATCGAACAGGACGTCCAGTTGAGGCATTACTTGAAGAAAATCCTGCATTATCAGTTGAAGAGTTGGCAATAAAGCTTAGTTCAAACCATTACAACTGCTCATCGATATCTTCAACAACTTGGAAAGGTTCCTAAACTTGGAAAATGGGTGCCTCATGAATTGTCTGAAAGCAACCGCAAATCTCGAGGTGACATCTGCTCTTCTCTCCATTCTGGCGAACTCATTTCACCTCTTATTGGATAGATTTGTGACTGGTGACGAAAAATGGATCTTCTATCGAAATGTTAAAAGTCGTAAGTAGTGGCTTGGTAAAAGGGAAAAACTCAACCACAACCGAGAAAGGAACTTCATGGAAAAAAGGTTCTTCTCTCTATCTGGTGGGATTGCAAAGGAGTACTTCACTTTGAATTGTTACCATCTAATGCAACAATCAATGCTCAAGTCTACTGTCAGCAATTAGAGCGTTTGAACCAAGCTTTGAAGAAAAAAAGACCTGCTTTAGTGAATCGAAAAGGAGTGATGTTTCATCAGGACAATGCGCGACCCCACACTGCAAAGATCTCATCATAGAAGATCGAAGGGTTTGGTTGGGAAGAAATTCCTCATCCACCTTATTCTCCCGACCTTGCTCCTTCAGACTACCATTTGTTTCGTAGTTTACAGAATCATTTGAGGGACATAGCTTTCGCAAGCCAGGAGGAAGTCGAAACTGACATTTCAGAGTTCATCGCTTTGAAACCAAAAGAGTTTTACATTGATGGGATTAAAAAGTTTGTAAATTGATGGAAGGAAGTCATAGATAATCAGGGAAAGTACATTAATGATTAAATTTCAATTCAAAATTCGGACAGAACTTATGGGATGACCTGATATAATTCGTAAAACTTGTAAATTAGTTTGTACAAATAGGGTGCGCACTGGTTTGTCATAACGTAAACCAGATAGTTAAAAACGTTTTTGGTCAAAATCCCGCCTACTATATTTATGCATATACTCAAATCTCTCTCTAGCCAATAATGTCTCAATTTCAAAATAAAACTGAACGAAATTGTTTTAAGTGGATTGAAGAAAGTGAGCGTTAGCGAGCGTATAAAAGGCTTCCTAAAAAGACATTAAAGTAAAACAAATGAACAGATACACTTTAAACACTACAAGTCCTTTTCACGAAAGAAAAAGTTTATGAAAACTGAGAGAATGATATCCAGATCATTTTATTTCCTTCTCTTTATCTTATTCACAGTGAAGAGTGAAAATAATACATTTGGAAAGGTTATAAAAAAGATTGTGTCGGAATACAGTAATTCGACGTCAACTGACAACAACTTCTCTCCGTGGTTTTTTGAACAAATGGTAAAACTCCTAAACTGTGGTCCTTTACCGAAATTGAACAACAGTCGAATACAATATACTTTGAAATGGGAAGACGAAAAAATACATCTGCAACAAAAGTGCAACCGCTATTTTGAAGCAAGCGTAGAGAATACGGCCGATATTATTTGTTGGAATGGTAAATGGATGTATGAAGATAAAAAATGTAAGTTAATAACCTGCCCCATTTTTCATAAACCTACACACAGTTTCATGATAAATGTTGCATACACACATAACACTGTTGTTC
>NC_068983.1:98242822-98245931 GCF_001194135.2 Octopus bimaculoides
CAGTCACAGAAAACACGAATATTACTTATTCATGTCAACTTTCTTATGTGAAGAGCACCACTGAGAATGTGATGTGTCAAAATGGTGTATTGACCCCCAAACCACGCTGTTCACATGCAGGTATTCAGCTGATAGATTCCTTTGTCATTTTTACCCATGAATCGTCAAAACATTATGTTTGTGGAAGAAAATACACTTGCGAATTTTATGGTTACAGTCATATACCATGCTTATGGACAAACTGTTTATATGAGTTCTCCTATTATTGTGGACATGTAGGCTTTAACAATGCTACATCAGAAATATATATTGATGCAGAGGTTGATAGTTGTTGTGTTTTGCAGTGTAATGATGATTAATATCAAACTATTTTTTACTTGTACATTAAATTTATGTATATGTTCTTGATTGGAGTAAAACGTATTCCATCGCATTACATTCAGTTATGACAAAGTAATCGAATTCGTTGTACTTACCTATTTATACTTGTTTCTGACATTTATCGTGATATATATAATTGGAAAAAGCCGTGAAATTTAAACGTGCCTTTAAACCTGCTTTTCAGTCAAAATGTACACATCAGTAAATTGAGAAGAAATTACTCACAACTTAAAATTGTGTTCGCTGCGGCTTTCAAGTATCACGGGAATCTTTGATGCTAAGTTCTATTTATCATGCCCCAGGAGAGTATGTTTTTAAGAGAAAGTATTTGGACTAACATTGGCAATTTCAAATTTAGTGTAGTGTATTTCATAGTACGAATTTTATATTTGTTATTGGCTGGGTCAGACACAATTCTATGAAATTCAACAATATACTGAGCACTTTCACGTGGTTACACAATAAAATAATAATATTAAACTAAAATATGTATGCATGAGTCCGTATGTTTATGTACATACGTGCACACACACATATTATAATATAAATAAAAAATATAAAGACATATACATACATATATGTACATACTCACACATATATGTACATACTCACACATATATGTATATATATATGCATATATAGGTACAGGACGTCACAAACGTAAACAACTTGGAATACGAAAGCAACATGAAATACGAAGACAAACTCTTGTATGCGAACAACGAGAGGAACAAATGGAAAACATGAAAGTAACATAAAGAACGACTCTTCATCAGTTGTTGGCTGTTTAGCTACTCCACATTTCGAGTAATTCACGACAAAATATATAAATATATAATTGAGCTAATAGTGAGGGATTATCAAGCCAGGCAAAATACTTCAGAACCTCTCAAAATTGTTTAGATTAGTAAAGAACTCAAAATATTTTTATGTCAGTGTTCATACTTATGGTTCATTACAATTCTATTTTGTAAATCCGTGGTTAGGCTCCAGTCAAACTGATTTTTACACAGACGTATAAATAATGCTCATTACATATTTTTCCTTTATTAGAGTAAATTTGGCTTACTGCTGTTTCCATTAATAATTTTAGGTATATTACTGATAGGATTACTGAATTGGTCTATTGATCAGTTGAGAAAAATTGAACGACCTAGCAGTATTAATGCTACTTCCGCCAGAGCCATATCTGTTTATAACAAAAGCAAAACACTGGAGGAATATAGTACGTAGAGGTCAAAGAGGGAAAGAGGCAAGTAGAATAGAGAAAAAGAGGAAGACACGTTACAATAAGGTGATGAGAAGAAAAGAAAGAATAGCAGAAAGAATTGGAGAGGATGGCCGAAATTTGGGAAAAGTACAGTCATAAAACATAAGTGTTTCGCCTCCCTCCCCCATGTATGCACCGTTCCTTCAATGCTCTGCTTTTTTATAGCCAGAAATGGCCCTGACAAAAGTAGCCTTAATCTTTGTAGGTCGTTTAATTTTTCTCAATTCATCAATAGACCAATTAGGTAAACCTATCAGTAACGTACCTATAATCACTGGTGGAAAAAACAATTGCAAGCCAAATTTACTCTAATAACGAAAAAAATATATAATGACCATTATTTATACCTTGTCTTACACATACACGCGCGCGCGCGCGCACATTGTTTATGCTATAACAATAAAAAACGTCGTTTTTAATGATGGAACACAAAGTAGATAAATGTATAAAACTAACCTGTAGATATTGGATTGAGAAAGTCTTCGGATAGAAAAAGTCGAAGGGTTGTGTTAATCCAATATTAACACTACTTTGTGTGTTAGGCATATTAAATAGATTCGTCTAGGAAATTATTTAGTTTACTAAAACCTATAATTTCTTGGAATTTGTATTAAAATATTTAGATTATGATTTTGAAATGAAAGATAAATCCATATTTTCACGTTTAAAATTTTTTAGTGTTGAAATTTACTTCTTTTTAATTTCCTTCAAAAGATCTTTCTGTTTTAGGTATGAAAGAAGCAAAATTGCAATTCAGCAAATAAGAAATAATTTTTGAATCTACATTTTAATATTTTGATTTTATTATCTCCTTCTATAGTTTCCGTACATCTTTCGTTTTTGACTTTTTTTCGAAACGTTTTCCAGATTCACTCATTTAAACATTTTTAGATGTCAAAGATTACATTATGAGTATGCGAAAAATAGAATTTTCACAAATTCAATAGTTTCATCGGCTTTGGTATGTTTTTAAAACATACATGGCCTCAAACACATGCGCGCATGCGTAGTATGTGTATGTGTATGTGTATGTGTGTGTCTCTGTATATCTATCTAAATCTATATTTATATATAAAAAGGAAAAGACCATTATTTAGAATAACGATCGTATCAAGTGGCCGGCATGGAAAAAAACTGTGTAGGTAGTAATTATTATAGATACATAACAATATAAGTTTAATTATAATTAAGGGTACTGAAGAGGCACCACCATACCAGATATAGCAAACAAAACTGACTCTAGAACCACATCATGTATTCATATAGCATATGTGAAACGATAAATGGACAAAGAAATGAGCAAAAATTGAATGGTTAACTCTATATCGACGATTTCAGGCTTAGTAATAAAATACTTTGCCTTCATTAGAGGAAATACACTAAAAATTAGAACATAATTACACACACACACACACACACACACACACACACACACACACACACACACACACACACACA
>NC_068983.1:98246163-98248058 GCF_001194135.2 Octopus bimaculoides
ATATAGTGTATATCTATCATATATATATATATATATATATATATATATATATACATACATACATACATACATACATACATACATACATACATATATACATACATACATATATATATATACACACACACATGCGACATACGAATACTTACATATGCGCACGCATACATTCATATATGTGCACGTATACACCAGATTAATTCATTTGTCCGTCTTACACCATGTGCTATATGATTAAAGCATCATCGCAGGGAATGTGATGACACAGAGCGAATATGATTCTAAAAATTGGTCTTATCCTTTATATATATATAAAAATATTTATTTTCTAGAATATATGTGTATATGTATCTATGTATATATGTATGTGTGTGTCTATATGTATTTTATATATATGTGTATATTATAAACATAACAATATATTATATTCTTCTGATAAACTAAGTAATTTTAGTATAGGAAAAGAGTAATTATGATAATCATACTGAAGTCCTTAGGAAGTTTTAATGCTATGTCATTTTATATTGAATGATCTTAAATGTAATTATATCAATTTAAATTAAATTTTAAAGTAGACCCTATTCTAGATATATATTTCTAGTTGTAAAAATGCATTAAACTGTAAACATATTGATTTAAAGTGAATTATTTTCCCCTGAAAAATAAGAAATTCCTATTTATTTATGTAAAAACTAGTATAGATAAAGATTATTCTTCGATAAAGAATATTTATTGTACACCATATTAAAAACATACTTTGTAAATTACTTTTGTAAATCATGTCCCTTCTATTTTTTCGTAAGTATAAATGCATATAAACATTATGATGAGTTTTTTTCTTTAAAAAACTAAGTAATTTTAATTTTAATTACAGCATTACTCTTTTTAGTATGAAAATGAGTAATTATGATAAGGACGTTTGTGAAGTCCTTATGGTTAAATATTTTGGGGATAACTAATTAATTTGGCGTTTATATGATTTCTTCGATAATTACGTTATTATGATAATGTTTCAGAAAGTTTCTTTCATATATAAACTACGTAACTTTTAATTATTAATCTTTGATTTTTAGTGTGGATTATAAATAACTAATGCAATGTAATTTATAATATTATTTAGTATTTGACTAGAAATGATACAGTATTTTAAATATGATATTTTGCTATTTACCCATAGATAAATATCATATTATTATTATTATTATTATAACATGTATTTTTTAATAATATGAAAGTGTAAAAGGGATATTTCTTATTTCGCCATGGTTTTATATTGTTTCTGGTATTTTGAAAAAACTAATGCGCTAAAACATATTTAGATTAAAATTCTTAATAGAATACAAATATATTTTATGATAGTTATATTAGTTTATCTGTCATATTTTATTTTTTATTTTTTAACCTTGTTATTATTTTAATTGACGCTCAAGCTTGACAACATAAACAAATTTAAGTTTGGTCTTTTTTTTTTTTGATCTGTAACTCCTCTTATATCAAATATTACACTGAAGAGATTCTTACCCTCAAAGATGGATTTTAATTTTATTATGGGTGAGAATCAAAACAACTGTATGTAATTTATACTTAGTGTTTATTATATTATGTTATTATTATAAGGATATAATATAATATAATATATATAATGCTAATAAATTTTACTTTTGGAATTGACAATTGCATTTCTTCATTTTCTTTTAATTTTTATAAATTTAATATATACCCATGTGAATTGTAAAGTTTTTCCCTACTAAATTAGGTATTGTACAGTTAAGCCAGTGAAAACTTGGATGTGTTTTCATCCCTATAAGAGTAACATATTTTCCTCGTATTGCATATGCCCACATATGCATATCAATGTACATATATATGTATATATATATATATATGTATATATATAT
>NC_068983.1:98248757-98250608 GCF_001194135.2 Octopus bimaculoides
TATATATATATATATATATATATATATATATATATATATATATATATGTATATATATATGTATGTATATATATATATGTATATATGTATATATATATATGAATGTATATACATATATATACATGTGTATATACATGTATATATATGTATGTATATGTATATATACATGTATATATATATATATGCATATATATGTATATACATATAACAGCCGTGAAATTTAAACGTGCCTTTAAACCTGCTTTTCAGTCAAAATGTACACATCAGTAAATTGAGAAATTACTAACAACTTAAAATTGTGTTCGCTGCGGCTTTCAAGTAGCACGGGAATCTTTGATGCTAAGTTCTATTTATCATGCCCCAGGAGGGTATGCTTTTAAGAGAAAGTATTTGGACTTACATCCGCAATTTCAAATTTAGTGTAGTGCATTTCATAGTATGAATTTTATATTTGTTGTTGGCTGGGTCAAACACAGTTCTATGAAATTCAACAATATACTTAGCACTTTCACGTGGTTACACAATAAATAACAATATTAAATTAAATATATATGCATGAGTCCGTATATTTATGTACATACGTGCACATACACATATCATAATATAAATAAAAACAATATAAAGGCATATATACATACATATATGTACATACACACACATATATGTATATATATTGTATATATATATATATGCATATATAGGTACAGGACGTCACAAAACGTAAACAACTTGGAATACGAAAACAACATGAAATACGAAGACAAACTCTTGTATGCGAACAATGAGAGGAACAAATGGAAAACATGAAAGTAATATAATGGACGACTCTATATGCATATGTATATATATAAAACGAATTACAGAACACAGAGGATATCGTGGTATACGTGTTTCAAGCTTTATAAACAATATGTCAATTACATCAGTATATATTGTTGATATAAAAGCTATCTTCAGCCGCAAGCATTGTTAGTCCCAAGATTACATCACAAAAGAAAAAGAAAAAGGAAGAGAAAAGAAAAAGTCCATTTAGTATTACCCATTATAATAGGTTTATCATATTCATTTATAAATGTATATCTGCATAAAGTTTTCTTGGGTTTCCGAAATCTGCCCATACCGTACCACAATTCAGCATAGAGTGAATATTAAATAGATTGGATTATATTTAACTAGCGTGCATAAGATAGAAATAGAAGATCAAAAGCAAAAAATGAAGTAATAAAATAAAAAATAAAATAAAATAAAAATCCAAGAAAACTTTTTGCAGCTATACCTTTATAAATGAATATGATAAACCTATTATAATGGGTCATACTAAATGGACTTTTTCTTTTTATCTTTCTTTTTCTTTTTCTTTTGTGATGTAATCTTGAGACAAGCAATGTTTGCGGCTGAAGATAGCTTTAAACCGTTCTTTATATCAACAATATACATATACTGATGTAATTGACAGATTGTTTATGAAGCTTGAAACACGTGTACCGTGATATCCTTTGTGTTCTGTTCTCAATTTATATTTGATATATTCTTTCACCTCTGCCACTATCTGGCATATACAGGTGCTTACACTTATCAAATATTACCCCTAAACTTACAGTACCTACATGTGTGTATATATATATGTATATATGTATATATATTTATATGTATACTTATATATTTTATATATATATATGCATATATATATATGTATATGTACATATACAAGAATAAGGGCAGGGAATCGTCAATTAATAATAGAATTAATAATTAACAATTTTGCCAAGTAGTTCAGTATGAAAAAACCTTTATCGGTAAAACCATTTATCATCATAAATATACAGGGATTAGCATTGAGTTGCTTCTAAGC
>NC_068983.1:98251646-98253216 GCF_001194135.2 Octopus bimaculoides
AAATATATATATTTGTCTAAATAACTGACGAGATGCCGGAGCAGATTTCCGCCCCGACGTCCGAAATTCGGAGTTTTATTATGGCAACGGAATAATTGTCACACATTATACTACAGATATGTACGTATATATATATATATATATATATATATATACAATGAATCGCACAAACTTAGATGTGATATATCTCGACTTTGCAAAGGCCATTAATAAGGTTGATCATGGAGTGATATGTCAGAAACCACGGAGACGCAGCATAACTGGGAAAATCGGGGAGTGGTTGCATGACTTCTTAAAAGACAGAAGTCAATTTGTAGCAGCCAACGAGCTCTCCCCACGGAGACATTAATGGGAAGTGGAGTTCCCCAAGGAATTGTATTGGGGCAGCTGCTGTTCGTGATGGCTCTTTCAGATATTCCATCACTTACACAGACAGCCTCACTTACTAGCTATGCCGATGACACAAAAGTAGTACAAGCAAGCAATGAACCTTGTGATGCGAATTTTGTCCAGAAAAACCTAGATGCTATATGTAAATGGAATGAGGACAACAACATGCAATTTAATGCAGGCAAATTACAAGCCCTCCGCTACCAGCTAATTGGTGCTCAGAAGTCATAACCTTAAATCACATATGAGCAACGACGCCTCGTTTCATATGCACAATACCAAGATGGTGTCAATGTGCAGGCAAATGGCCAGATAGATTCTGAGAACCTTCAGAACAAGGGACCAGGAAACTATGCTGGTCTTATGGAGGATATTTGTCCTCAGCCGCCTGGACTATTGCTCTCACCTGTGGTCACTTTACAGTATAGGATTAATAACAGAACTGGAGGCGGTTCAGCGATTCTACACGAGGCAGATTACATCAATGGAACAACTGAGCTACTGGGAGAGACTGAGAGAAGTACGACTCTAATCTCTGGAGCGAAGACGGGAGAGGTATGCAATGATATATATATATATATATATACTGGAAGGGCTGGCACCAAACTTTGGAATTGAGAGTTATATCAGACCTCGAAATGGACGTCACTGCACTGTTCCAAAAGTCTCAACTGTCCCATCTAAGGTGAGAGCTATGTACTGCAGTAGCTTGGGATTCAAGGGCCCGCAGTATTTAACGTCTTGCCAAAACATCTGAGGAATCTCCATCGAGTTGGGGTAGATGTTT
Organism: Octopus bimaculoides; assembly: GCF_001194135.2. Lineage (NCBI taxonomy): Eukaryota > Metazoa > Mollusca > Cephalopoda > Octopoda > Octopodidae > Octopus > Octopus bimaculoides. The sequence goes on from NC_068983.1 coordinate 98,252,824, forward strand.
TAAAGAAACAACTTGATCTCTTGCTATCAAAATCCCAGATGAACCAGTATCAAGGGAGGAAACTCAAAAGAGGACAGCGGTGTCGAACTCCCTCTTTCACCCAAAGCCAATCACACAGAATTGACCAATTAAAAGTGATTACACTGGTGGTGCCCCAGCATGCCCACAACCTCAGGCCTGAACCATATAAAAGAATAAAAGAATATATGTATGTACGCATATTTACATATAGGTGCAGGAGGGGCTGTATGGTAAGAAGCTTGTCTCTCAACCACATGTTACCGGATTCAATTCTACTGCGTTGTATTTTGAGTAAGTACCTTACACTATACCCTTGGTCCAACCAAAGCCTTGTGAGTGGATTTGATTGACGGCAACTAAAAGAAAACCGTT
>NC_068983.1:98253372-98254187 GCF_001194135.2 Octopus bimaculoides
TGTGTATATATATATATATATATATACAATAAGAAAATGGAAGGGAATATGTGGTACTCATCAACTTGCAGACATTGTATAATGTCAATTTACCTGTTTATTTTTCAACTAAGAGGACAGGGGACAATAAAACCAACATGCAAACATATATGACATATGTCATATCAGTAATAAAAATTAAAAAAGACATCTAGTGACCGAAGAAGGGACAATGTCTTACAGCTGTTTCAGCCTAGTGGTGACATGCCTCATCCTATCTATATAACTCCAGTAAGCTGGGGTAATTGATAGATGAAATGGGTGAGAATAGAGGAACATGTATGGTTCTCTTGGCCTCTTCAGAGATTTACAAAGTTCATGGTGTTAATTTACAATATACAAATATAAACATATAAAAAAACATATAAAAATCATAAAAACTCACATATATATGGATATGCATATATAAGGCGGCGAGCTGGTAGAATCGTTAGCACGCCGGGCGAAATGCCTAGCGGTATTTTGTCTGCTGTTACGTTCTGAGTTCAAATTCCGCCGAGGTCGACTTTGCCATTCATCCTTTCGGGACCGATAAATTAAGTACCAGTTGCGCACTGGGGTCGATGTAATCGACTTAATCCCTTTGTCTGTCCTTGTTTGTCCCCTCTATGTTTATCCCCCTTGTGGGCAGTAAAGAAATATATATATGGATATGTATGCATACTTTGACATATATAGATATACATAAATAAAGAAACATAAATACATGAATATATATATGTACACTTAAGTGTACATACATAAACGATATATATATATATATATATATATATATA
>NC_068983.1:98254526-98258003 GCF_001194135.2 Octopus bimaculoides
AAATACGAAAGAATCTTATGGCCGTTTCTGGGAATATGCGAAGAAGTGTGTAGGTAAATCCTTTTGAAATTCTTTTGAAGGAAATTTGGTTTACTGAAGTTCAAAAGGATTTACCTACACACTACTGCGCATATTCCCAGAAACGGCCATAAGATTCTTTCGTATTTATTGGATTCATTTGAGCACTTCCCTTTTGCATTATTGTGAACTGTCATCTCATCAGCTTGAGATTTTTTAATTTACATGTATGTATTTATGCAATTATTTGTCTGACTTTGATTTGGGCACGGAATTACACTATTATACACATATATATGCTTTTATATGTTATATGTTGGCATATTTATAATGGCTTATATATACCCTCTATGTTCAGATGTGTATTGGTTTTGATGAGGAGTGTTATTGACCTTGAAATTTATCTCTTTATAATTAATACTTTAATCTAATTGCTCAATAAATTGAGCCCTACGCTGTTGTTGGAGTTCACCTCTTCAATTTTTCATTACCTATATATATATATATATATATAAATAATGTTCATATGTGGGTGTGGGTGTGTGTGTGTGTATTTGTCTCCACTACCGCTTGACAGCCGGTATTGTGGTGATTACATTTACGGTTCGGGAAAAGAGACCGATAGAATAAGTACCAAGTTTAAAAGAAAAAAAACCCCAGAAATAATGGGGTCGATTCATTCGACGAAAAGTCTTTCAATGCATGGCCGAGTGTTATGACTGAAACTAGTAAAAGAATAAACGAATATGTATACATGGATTAGATATAACAAGAGCAGTGTTTAACCTGCGGTAAATGTCCGGAAACATCATCTATTGAAGTGTTTAACCTGCGGTAAATGTCCGGAAACATCATCTATTGAAGACTTGTGCTAATTAAGCACCGATCATATCGGCTGACGAAATGTTCGTGAGTACCGGTGGATGGTACTTTTGTAGCATGTGATTTAACTTTTAGTTACGAATCAGTAGCGATAGCCATTCTTGCGCTGAATATCAAAAGGAAAAATCAGAAGAACCGATATTGAATTCAAACTGAAATTTTTAGTCGGTACCTTTATTATAGAATATTTATGTTAACAAAGTGGGCTCCCTCGTTTGCAGACTAGCAAACTAGTGAACGAAAATCTTACATAAACTGATGTATTTCGGACACAGTTAGGATCGTTCAAATGTGTGTGTGTGTGTGCGCATGGAGTTGATGGATGCACATCTTTGTGTCTCGCTGGCATCGGTAACATGTGCAACAGATGACCACGTGCTATGTATGTCTGAAATGGAGTAGCTAATTTTGGTCCAACTGGGCCAGCGTTCATTAAGGATCTTTCTAACAGCCGAAGGAGTTCTATCTCGTTTGGTTAGTGGGGGATAATCAGTTCAAAAAGATATTGTTTGATGCAAGTGACTGTTAAGAAGAGACCCAGTTCATCAACTTCGACATTGTTTAATATGACATCGCTCTCTCACATATCAACTCCTCACATTTCTTGACAACCAAATTTATATCAACAGATTGATACAGTGATACCACACCCTTGCTACCTATGCTGTAGGTACTGAGATCATGTGCATGCTTGCATTCTCGGATCCTACTATAAAAGTCATTACTGCTACCATATACATTCACTAATATTTCTATGCAAGATCTGTGAGAGAAAATATAGCTGCGCGTGTAGGCATGGCTTGTCAATGATATACTCATTATAGATAGGCCTTGTGAACTTTCCGAACGCAATGCAGAGGTAAAATTTCATTGTTGATATCTATAAAATTGTTAGATGTCACACCGTAACACTAGAATATTGCACCACATACCAATATGACTATTAGAAGATGTTTTCATTTTTATGGTTGTCGAATGCGATCACCTCGCTCATAATTCTGAAATTTCATTGCATGCTCCTGATATAGTTTAACAGGCTGCCCACAGACATCTTACTGAATTTATTGTATTATTTGTATCCTAAAACTTGTACGGGAGAAGACATACAATTTCTTTTACTTTCATACGCCTGTTTAAAACCTACTTTAGTATTCTTTTAATGCTATTGTTGGGGGTCTTTGTTTCTTATGAATTTAAGTTTAATTTTATGGATGTATTCATAAAAGGTATAGAAATGTTTCGAATGCCTTTTGTAAATACTTCTTTTCTGTTTTAGTTGTTTTAGCCATTGGATTGCGGTTGTGCAGAGGCACCACCTTCAACGGTTTTGGGTCGAACAAATCGACCCAGAACTTACTTTTTAAAGCCTGGAACGTTTTCAATTGGTCTCTTTGGCCGAATCGCTATGTTACTGATCCATGGACAGATTAAAACCTGTTGACAAGCGATAGTGGGAGACAAAAACAGAAAGACTTTCACACACACACACACACACACACACACACACACACACACACAAACAAACACACATATTAGGTCGTAAAGTATGAAATTTGTAGAAAAGAAACACTTTGCTAATGTTTTATAAATTCAAGGAATAGTTTTATTCATCAAAGTATGCACCCATATTGCTAATACACTTTTGCCATTGCAGCGGTAGCTTGTCCAGCCCGGAACTATAAAAGTCTGACAATCTAGAGTCAATAAAATCTTAGAAGGCCTGTTTTACAGCATCGTCGGAATTAAATTTTTTTCCTATCTAAAAGTTATTCAAATTCTGGAAGAAATGGTAGTCAGTGGGGACAAGATCAGGTGAGTATGGTGGATGATGGAGAACTTTCAACTTCAACTTAATATTTTTCGGTCGATAACTGATGAAGTATTAGGGTTCTGGTGTTTGTCCCACGTGTATGTTTTGTAGTAGTTGATGCATTTTTCATTTATATATGTATATGTGTGTGTGTGTGTTTTTAGTCTTTTACTTGTTTCAGTCATTTGACTGCGGTCATGCTGGAGCACGGCCTTTAATAAAAGAAATCGTCCACAAGACTTTTCTTTGTAAGCCGGATACTCATTCTATCTGCCTCTTTTGTCGAGGCACTAAGTTACGGTTGTAAAGCGATGATGGTGGGGAAGAAGAATAGACACAAAGACACACACATAAATATGCATATATATATATGCATATATGGGTACAGGACGTCACCAGCAGTAAACAACATGAAATACAAAAGCAAATGTGGTCAATACGCGAACAACGAGAGAAACAAATGGAAAACAGGACAAGTAACATAAAGAACGACCCTTCATCAGTTGCGTTTTTGAAGGTAGTTGCTCCCATTAGTACCAAAATAAATTTTGGGATTCATGGACGGTCAAAGTTGGGAACAAAAACAGGACAGGGGTGGCACACAAGGAAACTGAACGAAAACAAACACGGAGAGTCGTTAGACCAGAACGAGGTAAGGTAGCGAACGCTGGAGAAATATTTTCATTGACAAAAGCGAGATAGAGGGAGAGAGAGAGGGAGAGAGAGTGAGAGAGAGAGAGGGAGAGAGAGAGAGAGAGAGAGAGAGA
>NC_068983.1:98258013-98258694 GCF_001194135.2 Octopus bimaculoides
AGAGAGATAGAGAGAGAGAGAGAGAGAGAGAGAGAGGGATACGTGCTGTCCTTAAGACAGTCCTGAAAGAAAATAAAGATGATCACGTGAGGAAGAGAAAGCTGGACGTTAGTCACGAATGAGCAACGAGAGAGTGAGAAACGGAGAAAGAGGGAGGGTAGGATGAATGCAGATAGAAAATGGTGAAGGGGAGGTAAAAAGGGAATTAGAGAAAGGATGAGAGAGAAAGCACTATAGAGCAGAGTCACATCAAAAAGATAAAGATAAACTAACTTGGAAATGGATGCGTGGCGTTCAGTCAAATAATAGGATCTTTGTGATTTGACGGGCAACATTTTTTTATGTAGTGTTTTTGGTACCGAAACACTTTCAAACTTCGAATACTTGTATATTTTGTGTTATAGAACAGATAAAAAATTTTGTATTCTAAGTTATTTCATGTAAAAAATTTTGTCGTATTTCGGTAATTTCAACCAATCACTGACGTCTATTGAGGTGAAAACAATTACGCCGGAGAATGTAAGCAACGGTGTTACGGGATTTTTTCCCTTGAATAAAATTAGTCTCGTTGTTTGTCAACAAAAACTATCCGTTGTCAACAATAACTATCAGTGATATATATTTCGTTTGTTACTGTCATTTATGACATCGTTCGTGCGTTTGTACTGGTTTTAGCTTTAG
>NC_068983.1:98258794-98261699 GCF_001194135.2 Octopus bimaculoides
CACAGTCAAATGACTGAAACAAGTAAAAGAGTAAAAGAGTAAAAGAGTTATATATGTTTATATATATGTGTGTGTGTGTGTGTGTATGTGTGTGAAGCAAAACCCCACCTACTTACATTTTTTTTTTCATACACCCTATTCTCTGTCTAATCAACTATGTCTCAATTTCAAAATAAAACTCAACGAAATTGTTTATTGCTGACTGGAGGAAAAGAGGGTTAATGAGAGTATAAAAGGCTGCCCAAGAAGATATTAGAATTAAAGTGAACAAGCGACTACACTTTATGACAGACAAAACTGGGAGAATGATATCCAGTACATTTTATTTCTTTTTTCTTTGTCTTATTCACGGTGCAGAGTGAAAATAATACATTTGGAAAGGTTATGATAAAGATTGTGTCGGAATTCAATAATTCGACCTCAAACGACAAAAACTTTTCTCGGTGGTTTTTTGACCAAATGACAAATATTCTAAACTGTGGTCCTTTACCGAAATTGAACAACAGTCGAATACAATATACCTTAAAATGAGAAGAGGAAAAAATATACCTGCAACAAAAGTGCAACCGCTATTTTGAAGCAAGCGTAGAGAATACGGCATATATTATTTGTTGGAATGGTAAATGGATGTATGAAGATAAAAAATGTAAGTTAATAACCTGTCCCATTTTTCATAAACCTGCACAGTTTCATGATAAATGTTGCATACACATATAACTCTGTTATTCACTTTTCCTGTGTTTCTGGTTATTTTTTGCGAGGAAACAATTCAATGCGGTGTCAAGAAAATCAGCAGTGGTTGTCTCTCCCACCAGTTTGTGAAATTGTTAAATGTCTCCCACTGCAACCACCCAAACATGGCAATATAAACAATACAAATGAAGTTAAAGTTAACGAAACAGTTGCTTTTAGTTGCTTAAAACCATATAATCTGAAAGGTGAATCTGTATTAACTTGTCTTCGAGACGGTAGCTGGAACTTTCCGACACCTGTTTGCACTTTGAGTTGCTTTGTACCTGAAATTGCTGGCAGAGTTGTGACTATTTCTGAAGGTACAATTTTAAAACCAAGAACCTTAATCAATCAAGGAGAGAAACTGTTATATTCGTGCAAACGATCTTTCATTCCTGTCTCATTTGGAATCGTTCAGTGCTTGTTAGGTTAATGGTACCCAGACATAAAGTGCATAAAAACTTGTAAAATTGAGAAACTACATGGATTAAATTTTATTTTGTCACATAATTTTTCAGTTATTGAATATAGCTGCTCAGCAGGAGAAACTTTGCTGGGAGATTCTAAAAGAACCTGTTTAGAAAATGGAACGTGAAGTGTAAAACTTCCACGATGTGTAAAGAACTGTCAATTATTACGCGAGTTTGGCATATATGGCTACCGAAATTCAGACACTTTACAATATCTTCCGTTTGGCAGCACAGTCACAGAAAACACGAATATTACTTATTCATGTCAACTTTGTTATGTGAAGAACTCAAATAAGAATGTGATGTGTCAAAATGGCATATTGACCCCAGAACCACGCTGTTCACATACAGATATTCGGCTGAAAAATTACAAAGTCAGTTTTACCCATGAATCGTCAGTATATTATGTTTGTGAAACAAAATACACTTGCAAATCTTTTGGTTACAGATGGAAATCATGCGAGTGGACAGATTGTATGTATTATCACAACAATCCATGTGTCAATGTAGGCTTTAACAATACATCAGATATATATATTGATGCAGAGGTTGATAGTTGTTGTGTTTTGCAGTGTAATGATGATTAATATCAAACTATTTTTACTTGTACTTTAAATTTATGTTTACATTTTTGCTTGCAATAAAACGTATTCCATCGCATTACATCCAGTTATGACAACGTAATGAAATTCGTTGTATTTACCCATATCTGCAGGTTTCTGACATTCATCATGAAATAAATAATTGGATACGATCGTGTAATTTAAACGTTTTTCAATCTTTAACAAAATTTTCATTGTTCCTATTTTTGCTTGTATCTTATTATTTTATGTATCCCATCGAACATAGTTTATTACATCTTCCAGCCACTCGATGTTTGTTTTTAAGTAGACTGTTTTGGTGGATCTGGATTAGTTTTCAATGAACTGTTCATTACGAATTTATGTAATATTTGTGTAAATTGAGGGTGCTCAGCTCTAGTGAAGCGGTAGCATGATGTTTGTGTTTGTTTTATAGCGCAAAAACGTACAGTTATTCAATAAACTTTTGTGTTAAAAGTGTTGTGTAGAGCCAGATTTATGTTTATCATATCTACGGCAAATAGGATTATACATCATCAGAACCATAATTCCTTTCACCTGCCTTCCAGTCAAATGTACTCATCAGTAAATTAGTAGAAATCACTAATAACTTAAATTTGTGTTCGTTGTGGTACTCAAGTATCACGAGGATCTTTGATACTAATTTCTATTTATCATGTCTCAGGAGGGTATGCTTTCAAGAGAAAGTATTTGGGCTTGCATTGACAATTCCAAGATTAGTGTAGTGTAATTCACAAGATGAATTTTGTATTTTCTATTAACGGGGTGAGACACAGTTCTATGAAATTCAACAATGTATTGGGTACTTTCATATGTGTATATATTTATGTTTGTGTGTATATCCTGACCGATGTATCAATCTATTTTTCGCATTCTGAAGAGATTTACTAAAACAGTCTGTTGTGTCGCTAAATTTTCTACTGAGAACATATTTTCTTCGTGGTTAGATGATTCGGCATCTATTTCTAGCATTTAGGAATCCACATTTGCTGGTCATTCCTCTTATTTTTGTATAATTTTAATCTTCGGATTTTTTTAATATGCTAGACCACTGGTTTTAATTGATTAATATAAATTTCTACCCTCATTAATATATTTATA
>NC_068983.1:98264167-98265023 GCF_001194135.2 Octopus bimaculoides
GATATTTTAATTTTATTGTCACCTCCTCTAATTTCGGTAATTATTTTTGTTTTTGACTATTTTTTGGAAACGTTTCCTAAATTCACTCCTTTAAAGAGATTTAGACGTGAAAGATTATGATTATGTAGTAACAGAATTTTTATAAATTCAGTTGTTTCATCGGATTTGGTACTTTTAAAACATACCCGATCACAAATATATGCGCGCGTGCGTGTAGATACACAGATAAATAAATATATATATAGGGCACCCCCCCCACACAAAAAAAACAGAGCCCACAAATCTTTGAATAAAACTTTGAATAAAACGACGCCGAGGGGTAGATCGTGATGAACAGTGGTTTCAGCAAAATGGGGCCACCCCGACGCATTAAATGACTCCCTAGCCTGGCTGAGAGACCGATTTCAGGAGAGACTGATCAGCAGGAAGTGTGACGTTGAGTGGGTACCGCATTCACTGGACTTGAAACCCCCGACTCCAACCCCAGATCTTTATCTGTTGGGGTATCTCAAGGATAATGTTTACCAGAACAACCTTGAAACGATTGGTGAACTGAAGGCAGCAAACATGCCAGAAATGAGGGAAATCCCCAAAGAGGGATGTGTTCGATTAATTGACAATTTTGAGTGACGTAGGCAAGTGTTTGCGCGGCATATGCCATTTGGAGAATATTTTGAAAAGAACATGACTTTTATGCAAATTGAATGATCGTACGCCAAAGTTTAAGTCCACCAAATTTCAAGAAATTTGCTGGACCTTTGTAGGATTTAATAAAATTTTTATGAGTTGCTTTTTTGTGGGGGGGGGTCACCCTGTATGTATATATATATATATATGTGTGTGTGTGTGTGTGTGT
>NC_068983.1:98266186-98271859 GCF_001194135.2 Octopus bimaculoides
TTGTTTCTGGGGTTGTATGTGGATATGTACGGCAGTATTTTCGGGGAATGTGTGTTGCTGTGTTTAACTTTTCTTAAGTTTTCTATGTTAATTTGTGATGCACGTCTGATTCCATCCTCTATGAGTTGGACTGGGTAGTGTCTGTCAATTAGTGTGTTTTTGAGTTTTTGTAGTCTGTAGTCTCTAGTATTTTCTTCTGACACTATTGTGCATATCCTTCTTGCAAGGTTGAAGGGGACGTTTGTCTTGGTGTGTCTTGGGTGGCATGAATCAAATAGTAGATATTGTTTGGCGTCTGTAGTTTTGTAAAATATGTCCGTTTCTATTTTTAGGTTTATTTTACAAAACCAAGGACGCCAAACAATATCTACTATTTGATTCCGATTTTTTTGCAGCAATATAATAGTTTCACTTTTCATAACACTATAGTTTCACTTTTCTCGTTTCAGTTTTCATTCACTAATTGTTTCGCTTTTATTCTTACTGTCTTTCTATCGGTCTGTGTTTCCTCTATGCAAAGCCAAACCGCTGGATCAATCTGTACCAAATTTGGCTATCTAGAAATTACGTCGGTTTTGTTTTTTCGCTTTAATGGTAAATCATTCTGAAACGCTTTTTAATTGTGGTAATGGAACAAGAGGTTTAAAGAAAAAGGAACAGTAAGCTTTCTAAATAACAAAAGGTCTTCATACGGACACACGCTTACATACTGTAGGATATCTTTCAATTTATACGATAAACTTTATAAATTTTAAAGTTCAATATTCTCGTGACATAAGTTAGAGATATCAGCATGATATATTCAAATAATTGTTCGTGGAATGGACCTAATAAAATTAGCTAGAGTACACTCGACAATGCTCTTCTCAATATGTGTGACGTACCAGTTAAGACAAGCTTTTGCACTTCCTGCATGGATGGTAAGCCAGAGATCATTCTTAAATAATTTTCAGTTCGTTTTTTGATCATTCCAAGTGCTCCTACAATCACTGGTATTGTAATCGTCTTGAAATGCCACATCATTCCGATTTCGATTAGCAAATCTTTATATTTTCTGAGCTTATCAAATTCTTTTGCCGAGATATTATGTTCACAGGGTATGCTCATGTCAATCAATAAACAAACTTTATTGCTTTTGACTTTCACAACAATATCTGGTTTATTTGCTTTGATGGTCAGGTCTGTACATACTGGGAAGTCCCAAAGAATAGTTCCATTTACTCCCTCAGTTACAGCTTCAGGGTAGTGCTTGCATTTGTCAGCAGTTTTGATTTTATAATGCCGACACATTTTCCTATGTAGATACTGGCCAACTCTGTCATGTCTTGATTTGTACTCTACAGGTGCTAAAACCTTACATCGAGAGATTAGGTGGTTGACTGTTTCTATCCCATCGTTGCAGTATCGGCACTTTGGGTCTACACCATTTTCATCACATTGGCTTGATAGTTTCGGGTCAATAAGCACTGATCTTGTGCAGCCAAGATAAAGCCTTCACTCTCTGCCTCTAGCCCTGAGCTCCGAAGCCACTGATGGGTGAGCTTCAGGTCTACATCAGTTTGTTTGCTACGGGCCACATATCTGTCATGCAGAGGTTTTCGTTCCCACCTATCAGCCAATTGTTCAAGCGCATTTTACTTTGCTATTGATTTCACCGTTGCAACTACAGTTGGTGCACTTCCCTCATGTTGTTCAGCCTAGGTATTATGCGTAAACTCACTTGAAAATTTGTTGCTCTCCATAACAGAATGAAGCTTCTTATGTCTTTCATGGTTTTGAACGAGCTTTAGCATCCAGTCGTTAGATGTTTCAAGATATTTTGCCAGTTCAATTGTGGTGGTTTTGTAGGAGATTTCAAATTGGATCAAGCCTCGACCTCCTTGAGCTCTGGATAACTAAAGACGATCTGCGTCTGCCTTTGGTTGGTGCATCTTATTGCAAGTCAACAGCTTACGGATTTTCTTGTCAATCTTCCTTATTTCGCTCATATTCTAGTTCAACACATTGAAACTGTAAATAACAACCGGAACTGCTTAGGAATTTATAGCTAACACCTTGTTACGTGCATTTAACTCAGATTTTACGACTGCTCGAACTCTCCTGTTTAGGACTGCTCGAACTCAAACAACATAGGAAACGAACCCATATACACGCACAAACACACTTACGCTAACTTCACAGACGACCGCAGCAATATCAACATGACCAACAACAACGGTAACAACAACAACTACTACCACGATGGCAGAAGCGTTGGCGAACACACAAACACAGTGAGTTACAAGAACGGTACAAAGAGTTGGGTTCAAGAGCAGGAGCAGCAGCAACGGGATAGGGGACGGGGCTGAGAGAAGGGTCATAGTGCTACTGAGAATAATGACACACACACACATCCACACACACACACACACACGCGCGCACAGTTACGATGGGATTTTGTTCTACCAGGGTTTGCAGGACGTCCTCGTTGAGCTCTACAGATCTTCTGAGATGAAGCACCTCTTCTCGACTGTAGTTTCCGGCTCGGAATTTCTGGAACCACTGTTGACACTGGCTTACGCTTATTGTTTGATCCCCATGTGCTGCATTAATATTCATCGCACTTTCCATTGCGTTGTTGCCTTTATTGAACTCATAAAACAAAATATGCCGAATATGCTCCATTGTCACTTCCATTATAGCTTTGAAAAAATAACTGCTAAAATCGAACTGCACTCTTCAAAACTTACACTAAGAATAACTACAAGGTAAAATTACTACCTTCTTTTATAGCAAGTTGATGCAGGTAGTTTATCCCCCTCCGACTTTTAGTTCATACAATTGAAAAAATCACATTATAGATAGATAGATAGATAGAGAGAGAGAGAGAGAGAGAGAGAGAGAGAGAGAGAGAGAGAGAGAGAGAGAGAGAAAGAAAGAAAGAGAGAGTGATAGATAGATAGATAGATAGATAGATAGATGCAGGAGTGGCTTTATTGTAAGAGGCTTGCTTCCTAACCACAAGGTGCTGGGTTCAGTTCCACTGCGTTGTACTTTGTGTGTGGGGGGGGGGTTGTTTGTTCCCACCACCACTTGTCAACGGTGATGGTGTTTATGTCCCCGATTCCGCAGAAGAGACCGATAGAATAAGTACCAAGTTTAAAAAGAATGAATGAACTGGGGTCAATTCATTCTACGAAACATACTCCAAAGTGCTTCCTTGGCATAGCCGTAGCCAAATTCTTGAAAGAAGTAAAAAAAATAAAAGAATACGTTCTTTTTTTGTAACGTGTAATTATTGATACATCAATCCTAAATTGGATATGTTGTTTAGAACTCCTTAAACTTCGGTAAACATCTGTGGATGCCATCTTCTGTTGACGAAATATGCTAATTAATCACCGATTATACCGGCTGACGAAATTATCATTTCTCCCGATTAATGGCACTATTGCATCGCGTGACTTCACTTTTAATAGTAGATCAATGGCTATAGCCAGCCCTGCGCTGAACTCTTTTTTTGCGGAGATTACTTATCGTTTCATTCATCTGACATTTGTAATCTCTTTGTTGTTTTGATTTAATTTTCTTAATACAATATTACATACAATATTACATAAGCACTGATCAGTTATGCCACGTGGAAATAGACGAGGATCATCGTGGTCAAGAGATGATGTCAAAAGGTGTTGAGAAGCAGCAAGGGCAAGAAGACAACATGAAATAGCTGAGATAACGGCAGAACGATTGCAGGATAACATAGTCAAGCAACAAAGGAGACAGGGAGAGACTGAGGACGATAGGAATGCACGTCTCCAGGATATGAGACAAAGAACAAATAGCAGAAGACTTGCAGAAACGCCTGAGATGAAAGCTGCACGACTCTTAAACAACAGGGTGAGGAAAAAAGAAGGTCAGAGGAAGCAATGAAAGGAAATGGATCTACTCTTTCTACTGGTTAGATGTGATGAATAAAATATGCTCTTACTGTCGTGCATTCTTATTCCAAGGCGAAACTAAAAATTTCTGCTGCATGAAAGGAAAAGTTTGTGTTGACAATTTACAACCTCTACCAAATGTACTTATCCATTTATACAACAGTGATGACCATCTTGCAAAATAATTCAGGAAGTACAACAGCCTCTTCCAAATGACATCATTCGGTGGGAAAGAAGTTATTCCTAAACGAAACATGGAGTTTCTCCGTTGTCATTCATGGCCAAATCCATCACTATATTGGACAGTTACTGCCAGACCCAAATCAACAAGGTAAATTCCTTCAAGTTTATTTCATGGACCCTCAAGACAGCATCGAGTTGAGAATGGAGATACTCAGGAATCATGGAATTCCGATACGGCAAATTTGCTCCGTAATACAAAGGTTATTGTGAGGGATGAGTGCCCAATGATTAGCGGAGAGAGCTTCGAAGCCGTGGATCGCACTCTTTGTGATGTTTGCAACATGGATGAACCATCTGGTGGAATTTTAACCGTTTACTGTGGTGATTTCCGTCAGCTTCTACGTGTTGTGATACAAGGAAATGATGCTGATGCATGAAGACATCCTTCTTATGGAGAAGCTTCGTAAAGTTCAGACTGAATACAAATATGTGATTGAGGGAGGAAGACGGTAGATATTCTAGGTTCCTATTAGATGTTGAAGAGGACAGGCTTAGGAAAAACGATGATGATGAAATCGATTTACCTGAAGATATGGTTTTGCCCACTAGAACTATGGCCGAATGCATTTATTTAATTTATCCAACATTCAACAACCCTGCAGATTTGTTCTCCAAGAATTGTATCTTGGTGCCTCTCAATGAAATGGTGAGAATAATCAATTCAGAATGTATCATATCATTCCTAGGAACAATGAAAGAATACCCTTCATTCAATGCTGTGAGTGAAGAAGCTAATGTTACTCATTTTCCTTTAGAATTCCTTAATTCACTTGAACTGTCAGGATTACCACCACTTGAACTGAAGAGAGGATCTTCTAAAATTTCAATGAGAAACTTAAATCCTCCAAGGCTTTGCAATGGAACACGGATGATTGTACAAGAAATGTACGAGAAGCTAATCTAGCAACGGTCAATGCTGGTGCATTCAAAAATGACATTGTTATGATTCCTAGAATTAAACTTAATACATCAGAAGGTGAAGATATACCTATTCAGCGAACCCAGCTCCCAATACAGTCATGTTTTGCAATTACGATACATAAAGCACAAGGACGGACCGTGCAGAATGTCTTTAAAAAATCTTGAAAAGCCAATATTCCAGCATGGCCTGCTGTATGTGCCTTTAAGCCGGAGAATAAGGAATGAAAATGTTAAAGTATTCTTGAAGGAAGGCGGATCTACCAGAAATGCTGTCATAAAATATGTTCTCTTTTAAATAACCAAGGGGTAAAGTTGTCTCTATTCTTTATTACAGAAAACAATATCAATATCCTTTCAGCCATTGCATTCATACTCACAATTTTCTTCAGACATTAAATTGATTACTATTGTTTGGATTTGGATAGTTTCAATTATATAAGTTCAGAAGTTAGGTTAAATATATAAATATGCATAAGTACCATTAATTCCCATTCTACAAAGTGGTAAACAATTCCGTGAATACATTACCAGGCAACGCTGGGTAGTAAGTCTAGTATGTATGTGTGTGGGTTTGTGTGTGTACATAATACAT
>NC_068983.1:98276126-98278253 GCF_001194135.2 Octopus bimaculoides
ATTAACATTGCTTATATATATATATATATCTGTGTGTGTGTGTATATATATATATATATATATATATATATATATATATTTGTGTGTGTGTGTGTGTGTATGTATTTATATATATTTTTATACCAACATTAGGCAAAAATATTGTATCTGTTAACAAACGTAGCAAAATACTCACAAGTGAGTTTTTGTATTTATATCGATTTAAATGAGAACTCAAATCTGATCCATTGAAAATACTTTATTATAATAATGATAATGTCCTATGATCATTTCGATGCAATATCCAGATTGATTCATACATATTATAAAATATGGGATACTGCATCTCCTCAAGGCCTTATTAGTAGGAGGCAGACAATAAAAATAGATAACATTCACATACAACATTCATAGTTGATCTATGAAAACATGCAAAAAAAACAAGTTGAAAAGACATGAGATGTTATACAACCGTACATCATAACGGTGTTGAAACCATGAACATATCAAGCAAATGATTCAAATTTATGATGCTAGACTATGAAGTTCGGTAATGAACCAATACGAAACGCTGTACATTTCGAAAAGGACCGTTGGAGTTATAAATATAAATACAAAATTCAGACCTAAGAAAAAACAGTTAGATATTTAAAAAATACATTTTTAATACAAGTTCTTGGTCAAACAGAAGTATATCTAATAAGTAATGCTTATATATAATATACTCAATAAACAACTTAAGTATACATAATCTAAAAAAGCCTTATATTAATTTAGTATTCATAAGTAAAAAGCCTTATATGGTTATTCAAACCTGTAGGTTATAGAGAATAAAATATCTACATTTGAATACGTTCAAATTATAGTTAACAAGTTACAAAAGAATAAAGTTAATTAGCTAAGTGATAAAGTTAAATATACCGAAGAAAATTTGACAAATTTATTGATTACTACGTTAGCGTAGAGACCGTAAACAAAAACCGGTCACATCTCAAAAAATCCCTAAATAAAATTATGATTTACAAATTTAGTGATTACTATTAAATGAAGCAGTAAACAAGAACACTAAATAATATCACAATATATATATTATTTTAAAAACAGACACTACATAAAGCTAGTTTTATTATCAGAGAAAGATATTATGCCTTGACAAACTGGCGATAAATACTATTTTCATACTGATGGTCAAGGGGAGGTAAATCTAGCTCTTTGATAAATATGAATATATATAGAGATTTTAAATTGACTCAGTTTATTTTTTAAAAAAAACAAAGCAAAATATTAAATTGATTATGACTTATCAAAAAAACATTTTTATATATAAAAAAAACAACTTCAAGAGCAACATAAATGATATGTAATCTTGATAACAAAGGATATTTTTTAAAAAATATAATTGTACCAAATACATGAATTTAAGATATCCTCAATAGGTAATCATGTGAATTCAAACTAAATTACACATTATAACATAGCAAAATAGTATGTGGGATTGTTTATAGAGGAATCTAAACAACTTAGTCTATGCTATTAAACCTATGACAATATTGTAAGCACTAGGATTATTTTTTTTTAATTTCACTATAGTCATGAAGAGACCAATAATGGATATTTAATCAATATACATAAAAGATGATAGATTTTAAGATGCAAAATATGTTGAATAAACATGCACTCAACTAGCACCCAAATAATCTAATCTTAATACACCATTAAAATTAACAACAAAAAATATATACATGTACACACCTGAATATATACATATATATATATATACATATATACACACACAGATACACATATATATACATATATATATATATATACAAGCATATACAAACACAAACACAAACATATATATATATATATATACACATACACATACACACATATAGATATACATACACATACACACACACACACACACACACACATATATATATATATGCTCTCCTGAAATAAGAATTTCTAACTTCCGGTCAGTCATTGTTATGATCGGCCATTATTATGATTGACCGTTGACTGAACACTATTCAATTTTTTTTCTCCGTTTTTTTCTCCTTGTCTCCGTATTCTTTCTGTTGAAGAGCGTAGCTCGAAACGTCAAAGACTTTCCGTATTCCCGAGCGTCATACTAATATATAC
>NC_068983.1:98279099-98281028 GCF_001194135.2 Octopus bimaculoides
ATGCAGTAATCCTAACCCAAGTAA
Organism: Octopus bimaculoides; assembly: GCF_001194135.2. Classification (NCBI taxonomy): domain Eukaryota; kingdom Metazoa; phylum Mollusca; class Cephalopoda; order Octopoda; family Octopodidae; genus Octopus; species Octopus bimaculoides. Next base: position 98,279,124 of record NC_068983.1, read on the forward strand.
AATATATTAATAATTCTTATTCATAGAACGAAAATGTATGTCAATTCATACGCAAGCATCTGAAAGCCTTAAATGTAATTTTATTAATTAGGTCACCCTTGGAAAAAAGTATGAATAATAACTCCAAGTTACATAATGAACAGCAATCTTTACCCTTGTCGTACGGAAACGGTTTACCTATAATTGACCATTCCAGAGAGTTCTCTTTTTCTCGTCTTTCAATTGCCAAATTAAACTACTAAGCGCCGTGCTATTTTGTTTATTCCTATCTCTAAATGTCGAGTAATGATTGGAAATTCTTTTTGAGATTTCAAGTGAAGCTGATCCGATATAACTCCAAATCCTCTTTTTAGTTAAAATATTATACCTATATACAGTATTCTGAGTTTTTGCATTTGCACTAAGGAACCTAATTCTATTAGGATTAGCTTCAGATATTACTATTATGTTGTTATTATTAACATTGGTACTATTATTATTATCCTTGTTTACGTGAAGATTATCTAAAACAGTGTCTCTAGGAGTATTAAGATTGTTATCTATATTTATGCCAATAGAATCTTGAATAGAATTAGCGGTTAATAGCTTTAAGTTATGAGCGGCGATAATTTGCGTTAAATTTTTTGTATTAGAAAAACCAAACCTTACCTTATGCGCGTTAATGACTTTATAGTAATGCGAAATTTTAGTAAAATTTTTACTTACTACATTCCTGAATACTGTCACTAAATCTGATTTAATTTGTTTCCCATATGGAATAACGAACCATAAACTATCCTGTTTACTGGAATTATAACTTTCACTATTATTCTTAAAAAAACTTTAGTCTACCTTTGTTAGTGTTAGATACAGGACCATGGCATTGTGGTCCACCTTTGATCTTTCTTACTAAGTTAATATTATTATTAGTAATATTAATGTTATAATTAACTTTGCTACAATTAACATCTGCCTTTGAGGAAACAGAATCTGGATTAATGTAATACACCTTATCTTTATACCCTGCTTCAGACAAGGCAGAGCTATAAAACTTTGCCTCATCCTCAAAAACCAAATTATTTGCCGATAGGTTAGATAATCTTAATGATATATTATGAACTAAATTATTTGTTATTGTTTTGGGATGATTGCTAAATTTTTTAATGTTTGTTGAAGGTTTATGATATGGCCTGTAAGATTTATTGTGCAGATCGAGTGTTACATCTAAAAAAATAGCTAAAGATGTGTCATCTTCAAAAATTATATGCGTTCCCATTCTACGAAAAAATCTAGCTAATCTATTTTTCACCCTTTGTACCTGCTGTTTCGAGCTATTTCTGAGATATAGGAGACAATCATCCCTATTTAGACCCCTCTAATATATGGGAATTGATCAGCCATTTCATTAAGTATGAAGGAACAAACTACATCAGCAATCTGTGCTGAATCAGAACTACCCATAGGTACATCAAATGCATCAGGGGTACTCTTACGAATCCAAATCTTGTTATTAAATTTAAAAAAGGATCTTCTAGCGGCTAAAACAACATTAATCTCATCCCTAGTAATCCCTGCTTTATTGTGTATAAGCCACAATACCTTATTAAGTACAACAGGATTAATAGAGGGATAAATATTTGCTATATCAAATTGTATAAATTTCACATTATCCTTATCTTTGATACATTTAAACCAATCTACTACTTGCTTAGAATTAGACTACAATTGAGGTTTTAGTTTACTAACTATTGTAGGGATATACTTACTTAATATAATCTTACTAAGTCTCTCTATATCCGATTTAGCCGGGCAAATAAGCCTTAAGGAAGGATCAGTCCCAAAATTATTCTTGTGATCTTTTAAGATGAACCGCGGTTCCTTCGGCACTAGAGGGTCAGTTCTATATATATATATATATATATATAT
>NC_068983.1:98281481-98282724 GCF_001194135.2 Octopus bimaculoides
TTTAAAAAAACATTTCATTCTATTTTATTTGTTTATTTTTTTTATATCTACTTCAGTTACTGACTTATTTATATAATCTTTTTCCCTTTTCGTTATTTTAGTTTTTATGATTTTATTATTTATTTTGTATTACTTTTTATTTTTGATATTCTTCTGTCTTTATTTTTTAGCTTGTATGTTTAATTTCTTTCATATACACACACACATACACACACTTTCATACGCACGTACATATACACACACACATATCTCCACACACACTCATGCACACACACATGCACAACCACACCCGCACCCACATATACATATGCGCACACATCCATACGCAGACCCACAGACACATAAACGATAATAACAACACCAGTATACACACAGCTTTTGTGCGTGTGTATGTGAATATATATGTGTGCGTGTATATATATGTATATGTGCATGCATATATTCAGATATGTGTATGTGTATATATGTGTCTATATCTATGTATATATATATGCCTGAATGTATATATGTATGTAGATATTTACACACACACATACATATATATTTGCGTGTTTGTGTAAATATGCGCGTGCATATATGTATTTGTGTATACACACATGTCCGGGTGTTTGTGTATTTGAGTGGGTTTGTGCAAATGTATGTATATATGCATGTGTATATATATGTGTGTGTGTGTATATATATATATATATATATACACATAAAGATTTATATATATATGTATATACATGTATATATATTTATATTCATACACTATATATATATATATATATATACTATATATATGCATATATATGTGTGTGTATATATATATGTATACATATATACATACACTTTATATATGTATTAATATATACGTATATGTATATATACATATATACACGCATTTATATATACAACTGTTATTAAGATACATATATATACATATATATATATATATATATATATATATAAACAAATAATAAATGAGTATATGCATATATATGTACAGGTATGTGCGTACCTACGTCTGCCTGTATATATAGGTGCATATCTGGGTACAGGACATTGCAAACAAAACGTAGACAAGAAAATAATAATAACCAGAGTACAGAAAACACACAAGCCACATAGGGAAAATTTTCCTTCATCAACTACCCCCGTTTTAACACCGGCGTTTCGAAGAGTTGGGCAGGACGCATCGTTAAAACGGCTCTTCCCATGAACCGCAAATTAAATTTGTATACACAAATTAAACCTGTGC
>NC_068983.1:98290031-98293807 GCF_001194135.2 Octopus bimaculoides
TATATATATATATATATATATATATATATATATATCAAGCAAAGCCCTGCTTACTTATATTTATTATTCATATACTGTATTCCCTTTCTAACCAAAGATATCTCAATTTCAAAATAACACTCTGCAAAATTCTTGATTGTGGATTGGACGAAATGATTTGATACGCTTAGCGAGCGTATAAAAGGCGCACTAAAACACACTTTGAAATTAAAACGAGTAAGCAGCTACACTTCAAGAACCATAGTCCTTTTCGTGAAAGAAAAAATTCATCAAAACTTAGAGAATGGTATCCAGAAGATTTTATATTATTTTCTTAATTATATTAACAGCGAAAAGTGAAAATATTACGTTGGGAAATGTTATGAAAAAGATTGTGTCGGAATACAGTAATTCGATGTCAACTGACAACAACTTCTCTCCGTGGTTTTTTGAACAAATGATAAAACTCCTAAACTGTGGTCCTTTACCGAAATTGAACAACAGTCGAATACAATATACTTTGAAATGGGAAGAGCAAAAAATACACCTGCAACAAAAGTGCAACCGCTATTTTGAAGCAAGCGTAGAGAATACGTCCGATATTATTTGTTGGAATGGTAAATGGATGTACGAAGATAAAAAATGTAAGTTAATAACCTGTCCCATTTTTCATAAACCTGCACACGGTCTCATGATAAATGTTGCATACACATATAACTCTGTTATTCACTTTTCCTGTCCTTCTGATTATATTTTGCGAGGAAACGATTCAATGCGGTGTCAAGAAAATCAGCAGTGGTCGTCTCTACCACCAGTTTGTGAAATTGTTAAATGTCTCCCACTGCATCCACCCAAACATGGCAATATAAACAATACAAATGAAGTTAAAGTTAACGAAATAGTTTCTTTCACTTGCTTAAAACCATATAATGTGAAAGGTGAATCTGTATTAACTTGTCTTCGAGACGGTAACTGGAACTTTCCGACACCTGTTTGCACTTTGAAATGTGTCGTACCTGAAATTGCTGGCAGAGTTGTGACTATTTCTGAAGGTACAATTTTAAAACCAAGAACCTTTATCAATCAAGGAGGGAAAGTGTTATATTCTTGCAAACGATCTTTCATTCCTGTTACGTTTGGTGTCGTTCAATGCTTGTCGGGTAAATGGTACCCAGACATACAGTGCAGAAAAACGTGTAAAATTGAGAAACTACATGGATTAAATTTTATTTTGTCACATAATTTTTCAGTTATTGAATATAGCTGTTCAGCAGTAGAAACTTTGTTGGGAGATTCTAAAAGAACCTGTTTAGAAAATGGAACGTGGAGTGGAAAACTTCCACGATGTGTAAAGAACTGTCAATTGTTACCCGGGTTTGGCATACATAGCTACCGGAATTCAGACACTTTGAAATATCTTCCGTTTGGCAGCACAGTCACAGAAAACACGAATGTTACTTATTCATGTCAATATCCTTATGTGAATAACTCCACCGATACTGCGATATGTCAAAATGGTGTATTGACCCCCAAACCACACTGTTCACATCCAAGTATTCGGCTGATAAATTCCAGAGTCATTTTTACTTATGAATCGTCAGAATATCATGTTTGTGAAACAAAATACACTTGCAAATTTTTTGGTTACAGACAGAAATCATGCTACCACGAAAACTGTTTTCATGGTGACTATGAATGTGTCGAAGTGGGTTTTAACAATGCAACATCAGAAATATATGTTGGTTCAATAGTTGATGATTGTTGTGTTATGCAGTGTAATGATTAATGTACATTAAATTTGTTTGTTCTTGCTTGCAATCTTTACATTCAGTTATGACAACGTAATGGAAGTCGTTGTCATGTGCTTGTTTCTGACACTTATCGTAATATATATAATTGGAAGCAGACGTTAATTTAAACTCGACTTATAAACCGGCCTTCCAGTCAAAACGAACACATCAGTAAACTGAGAAGACATTACTAACTACTTAAAATTGCGTTCGTTGTGGCACTCAAGTATCACGAGGATCTTTGATATTAATTTCTATTTATCATGTCTCAGGAGGATATGTTTTCAAGAGAAAGTATTTGAACTTTACCGGCAATTCCAAGATTAGTGTAGTATAATTCATATGAGTTTTATATTCGTTATTGGCACTCTCTTTGCCACTTTCCCTCTCTCATTGCTGAGTACTTTCATGTGTTTACACAAATAAATTATTATAATACTATCTGGCCCCGTGCCGACAAAAATGACGGCTAATTGGGTAATTTTTCAGAGTAACACCCGCACGATTTTCCCTAAAAAAAAAAAAAAAAACTTTTTTGTGTGGAATCCCTGACCTCCTAATAAGCTGCAAATTTCTTATTTTGGTTCAAGAAAAGGTAGCGGGGAGGTGCGAATGGGATCCCCTTCCCCCACGGTCCCGGATTTATTGGAATTTTTTTTTCTCGTTGAATGAATTCCGGTGACATCCTAATATGCTAGAAAACCCATTTTGGGGTGCGAAAAACGGAGTGCGGTGAGGTGGAATCCTCGGTAATATCACCCACCCCTACTCCCATTGATCTTTTCACTAGCACGATTTTCACTAAGGAAAAAAATAAAAAACAAATTTCCTGTGAATTCGGGACAGATTTGCGTAACTCTAAAACCCCAACCTCTAACCCTGGAAAAATCAATGGGATGGGGTGGGTGAAATTTCCGAGGCTTCCACCTCCGGACCCAAAAATGGTTTTGTAGCATATTAGGATGTCACAAGAATTCATTCAAAGAAAAATAAAATTTGCAATGAATCCGGAACCTGAGGTTCTTACTCGTGTCAATCTCATTATAAGTATACACGGATTGTAATGTGTCGTGATGGTGTATTGACCCCACAACCACGCTGTTCATAGCTCATAGACTCTCAAGTCATTTTTACCCATGAATCGAAAAAGTATTATGTTTGTGAAACAAAAAAAATATCCTTGCAATATTTTTGGTTACAGTCAGCAATCTTGTACTTTGATAGATTGTACTAATGAAGGCTTGTATTTTTGTGTCAATGTAGGCTTTAACAATGCAACATCAGAATTATATATTGATGCAAAAGTTGTTGATTGTTGTATTTCGAAATGTTTTGATGATTAATATCAGACTATTTTTTATTTGCATTTTAAATTTACATGTATGTTCTTGCTTGCAATAAAATGTATTCATTTGCATTAAATTCAGTTCAAACAACGTGATGGAATTCGTTGTCGTTTCCCATATTTGCAGCTTTCTGACATCATTGTATAAATAGTTACAAACAATCGTGTAATTTAAACGTTTTTTAATATTTAAAAAAAATTATTCTTTCATTGTTTCTACTTTTGCTTGTATTGTATTATTTTATGCTTTCCATCAAACATGGTTTATTATAATTGAATAATCACTGTGAAGCATTGATTTCTAGTGATTTGCCTTGCATTTACTCCGCATTGTTCTGGCCTTACCCACGATCCATTATGCAATAGTTTATTACATTTCCAAGTCTCTCGATGTTTGCTTCAATGAGCTCTTCATTACGTGTTTATGTAATATTTGTGTAAAGTGAGGGTGCTCAGCTCTAGTGAAGCGGTAGCATGATGTTTGTGTTTGTTTTGTAGTGCAAAAACATAGTTATTCAATATACTTTAGCGTTAGAAATGTTGTGTAGAGCCCGATTTATGCTTATCATATCTACAGTAAATAGGATTATACATCATCAGAACCATAATTCCATTCACCCGCTTTTCAGTCAGATATACACATCACTAAATTAGAAGAAATT
>NC_068983.1:98299835-98302487 GCF_001194135.2 Octopus bimaculoides
TATGACGTAAATATGTTCAAAATTCAAAGGACGATGAAATTAATAGGGAAAGTCTGAAGGCTGTTTTGCGTAACATTATTTAGCATACGTAAATTTCATCCGTGTAATTGGCTATAGAAATGCTTGTGCAAAACAACTTTTTGCGCTGCCCTGATTATACATAGCAGGGTAATCCCTTTTAGCAAGAGCTAGGACGGCAATTTCTGATGAAGCAATTGCTGGCGATCTGTTTCTACACAGTTCTGCCAGAATTCTATCAAATTGGGCAGTAGATGTTGATGCACCATTTTGGATTATGTTCAAAGTAGCTTCTGGAATGTGGTGAATTGCTGCAGTCTGTTGCTGTCTTTTTAAACCGGTTGCTTTCTTTCCCCAGCAAACTGTCTTGTTTTGAGGTATAATCTATGTACATATTAAAGAGAACAACAAAAGTTATAACAGATGGCAGGGTCGGTAGTTTTCACATTTCGGCAATTTTTCAGATTAACACCCGCACGATTACGTAACCGTAACCCTAAAACGCTAACCCCGATCCTAAAACCGTAACCATAACATTAACCCTCATCGTAACCCTAACTGTAACCCTAAATCCGTATCCCTAAAACCGTAACCCTAAAACCGTAACCCTGACCCAAAAACCGTAACCCTAACACCCTAGTGAAAATCGTGCGGGTGTTAATCTGAAAAATTACCCACAATTGTAATGAAGTTCACTGATTTGCAATGTGTTGTCCATAAGCTCCGTAGTTTGTATATTTACAAAACATTGACGAACATGAGTTATCTTGTAGTAAATGCTTGTGTGTACGTACGCGTGTATGCGTTTGAGAGAGCGAGAGAGAAGAGGGAGAGAGGAAAAGAGAGAGTGGGGAAGAAAGGAATAGAGAACGGGAGCAATGAAGAAAGAGAAAGAGAGGAAGAGAGAACGGAAGACAGTTATAAAATAGCAATGCGTGCGCATGTTTATATAAGAAACACACAGAAACTAAATCTTATATGTATAATGTTGATGTGGGTATGTATTTATGTGTATGGTAATGTCACAGATCACGAATGTGTGATAGTGTCTGTTTTTACGTTTCTATATTATCAAAAATATGTAAGAGGTAGAGGGATAGAAGAAAGCTATTAAATGGGAGAGAGGAAGAAGAACGAAGAGGGAAAAGGTAGAAGGAAAGAATAGTCTTAAAGCAAGTTAATCTATGACTTTGTATGTATCACTTTCTCTCTCTCTCTTTCTCTCTCTCTCTCTCTCTCTTTCTCTCTCTCTCTCTCTCTCTCTCTCTCTCCCTCCCTCTTTTACTCTTACTCTGTATATTATATGTTGAGCGCGTGATCGATGTGTAAGCACGCCGGTACAGGTAGAAGGGAAGAAATATAAAAGTTGCTAGAAACAACAAACAAATCTACTTTAAATCACACAAAGTAAACGGAATTCAAAAAATGTAATTACTGCACTGGAAAGTTCACATCGAGAAAAATCCATTGATGTAAAGATTTGTACGAAAAGGTGGAAAATGTGGATTTCTATAAACTTTTGAAAAGGCTTCACACAGATACAGAACTTCAGCATTTTATGTTAAGATTGGCAACACACACACACACACAAAATTAAAAAGGATGACAGGTATTTGTATATATGTGTGTATTAATGTGTATTCTGTGTCTCTCTGCCTATACATATATATGGTAGTAAGTAAATGCGTTTAAAGAAAGATGATTCAAAAAATTCAGTTTGTAATGAATAAATGTTTGACTGTCGATCGCATTTGGAAGAGACTGACAGGTATTTGTATGTATGTGTGTATTTGTACGTATGTATGTATGAGTGTGTATTCAAAAACATCTATATTTACACTTTAAAGTTGGTTTTCACACTCAAACCTGTTCTGCAGTATCAGTGTAGCGATAAGAGGTTTGTACCCATCTCTACGTTCTGAGTTCAAATTCCGCCGAAGTCGACTTTGCCTTCCATCCTTTCGGTGTCTAAAAAATAAGTACCAGTTGAACACAGGGGTCGATATAATCGACTATTCTCCACCTGCCCGAAGCCGGCCTTGTGGGAAAATTTTAAAAGAATAATAATAATAATAATAATAATAATAATAATAATAATAATAATAATAATAATAATAATAATTAAAAAAAAAGAGTGCCATTTGCTATTTTGTGAACAATATTTCGACATCTCGCGCGTCTTCCACTGGTTCAAAAAATAAATTTGTCAATCTACTTCATTTTGGTTAATATAGAAAGGATTGAAGTATCTCCTCCTGTAGATATAGTCAAAATTAAAAGAAGAGTGCCATTCGCTATCTTGTGAACAATATTTTGACATCTCGCGTGTTTTCCACTAATTCAAAAAATAAATTTGTCAATCTACTTCATTTTGGTTAATATAGAAAGGATTGAGGTAACTCCTCCTGAAGATATAGTCAAAATTAAAAGAAGAGTGCCATTTGCTATCTTGTGAACAATATTTCTTTTAATTTTGACTATATGCATATATAAGAAGTAAGCATTGCATTTGACAGAGTAATCACAATTGTAAACAGTTATCTTTTGTCGATTTATCTTTTTACTATTCATTGGTATGTCCACATATATGTGTAAACGTTTATGATTAGTTATCTCACAGTATACACATGTATG
>NC_068983.1:98302715-98305197 GCF_001194135.2 Octopus bimaculoides
TATATATATAAGTATGTATATTTTATTATATGTATTTATTTTATCTTGGTTAATAATTAACTCCGATAAAATAAATTGGTTAATAGATACCAGGGTAGCAAAGATCACAAAATGACTGTGGTGTAACTCCTGTTTATGAGGTAGAAATTCCGTTATTTTGGGCAATTGAGTAAATATAAAAAATTAGTAAATGGAGTAATACGCATATGTTAAATGAATTCTTTTATTTCCAACATATGTATCCAAGATTATAAATGATTCCTTCCAAAGGATTAGGTGACGTTGATAAAGACATTTTAGCCGTTTAAGCTGGTTCCTTTGTATTTCCCTGAAGAGGAGATTACATCTTTATCAACATCACCTATTCCTTTGGAAGGAACCATTTGTAATCTTCTAAACATATGTTGGAAATAAAAGAATTCATTTAACATATGCGTATTACTCTCTTCTACTCTTTTACTCTTTTACTAGTTTCAGTCATTTGACTGCGGTCATGCTGGAGCACCGCCTTTAGTCGAGCAAATCGACCCCAGAACTTATTCTTTGTAAGCCTAGTACTTATTCTATCGGTCTCTTTGTGCCGAACCGCTAAATTATGGGGACGTAAACACACCAGCATCGGTTGTCACGCAATGGTGTGGGGACAAACACAGACACACAAGCATACATACATACATATATATATATATATATATATATATATATATATACATATATACGACGGGCTTCTTTCAGTTTCCGTCTACCAAATCCACTCACAAGGTTTTGTTCGGCCCGAGGCTATAGTAGAAGGCACTTGCCCAAAGTTCTACGCAGTGGGAATGAACCCGGAACGATGTGGTTGGTAAGCAGGGAAAATGTACTTGAAGATGTGGACAAGAACTATATTATTAAAATAATTTCATGCTCGACAAAACGAGAGAGTTGTTAACTTTCGATCATAGCTCTTCGTCAGAAACAGGCAAGTCCAAAGAGAAAGAAGGAAAAATAAGGAAAAATTGCCAACAATCCATGTGCCGTTACATTGCTGAAGTGACCAGAAGTGGAAGGATAAAGAGAAAGTGATTTCTGCGACAGGAGAGTGTAAAGATGGTCCGTACGTGTATGCATATGTGGTAGTGTTTCTGGGGGGCGGTTGATATTGAGTCCCTTTTCGGACTCCACACAACCACCTCCATTCAGTGACTTTCCCCACACACATTTTTATAAAAACATTTTATTCTATTTTATTTGTTTTTTTTATATATCTACTTCAGTTACTGATTTATTTATATAATCTTTTTCCCTTTTCGTTATTTTAGTTTTTATGATTTTATTATTTATTTTGTATTACTTTATATTTTTTATATTTTTCTGTCTTTATTTTTTAACTTGTATGTTTAATTAATTTCTTTCATATACACACACACATATCTCCACACACACTCATGCACACAGACATGCACAACCACACCTGCACTCACATATACATATACGCACACATCCATACGCAGACCCACTGACACATAAACGCTAATAACAACACCAGTATACACACATCTTTTGTGCATGGGTATGTAAATATATATGCGTGCGTGTATATATATATGTATGTGTATATGCATATATATATATATATATATATATATATATATATATATATATATATATGTGTGTGTAGATATTTACACACACACATACACGCAAACATACATAGATGTTTGCGTGTTCGGGTAAATATGCGTGTGCATATATGTATTTGTGTATACACCTATGTCCGGGTGTTTGTGTGTGTTTGAGTGGGTTTGTGCAAATGTATGTATATATGTATGTGTGTATATATATGTGTATGTGCGTGTATATATAGATATATAGATATATTTATATATATATATATGCATTTACATATATATATATATATATATATATATATTCATACACTATATATATATATATACTATGTATGTGTGTATATATATATATGCTCTTTTACTTCTTTCAGTCATTTGACTGCAGCCATGCTGGAGCACCGCCTTTAGTCGAGCAAATCGACCCCGGGACCTATTCTGTGTAAGCCTAGTACTTATTCTATCGGTGTCTGTTGCCGAAACGCTAAGTGACGGGGACGTAAACACGCCACCATCGGTTGTCAAGCGATGGTGGGGAGACAAACACAGACACACAAGCACACACTCACATATACATATATATACATATATACGACGGGCTTCTTTCAGTTTCCGTCTACCAAATCCACTCACAAGGCTTTGGTTGGCCCGAGGCTATAGTAGAAGACACTTGCCCAAGATGCCACGCATTGGGACTGAACCCATATATATATAGATACATCTATACATATGTATATATATACGTATGTATATACATACGCATGTATACATATATACATACACATTATATATGTATTAATATATATGTATATGCATATATACATATATACATACATACATATATATATATATATATATATATATATATATATATA
>NC_068983.1:98309905-98310854 GCF_001194135.2 Octopus bimaculoides
ACAATAATTATAAATACTACTCCTACTACTACTGGTGATGATGATGATGACGATGATGATGATGCTACTAATGGTGACTGCCAGCAACAATAGTAGCTGTGGTGGCGGTGGTAGTGGGCACAATCAACACTATTTTAAATAATTAGGAACTCCATACAATGATAACTGTTGAACCACTGACAACTGTAAGCTACTACTACCACTGTAATAATAATAATAATTGTTAGCATATATTTATCAGCATGTTTCAACTCAGTGGACGTAACCTTGTTGTTCCCGAACTGTTTAAAACCAGTAACAACCAAATTCCTTGACAGCCCCCTGTCTGATTCAAGATCATCCCAAGAGTTAGTATCGATACTGATTTTTTAAAGTGTGTCTTTAAGGTTGTCTTTGAAACACTTGAGTGGTTTGCACAGGGGACGCTTTCCTTGCCCCACTTCATCGTGCAGCACCTGTTCTTTTTTTGGTTTTTTGGTTTTCGCACGCAGATGCCCTCTGAGCTGACAAGATGACCAGACCATTTAAGCTAGTGTTTCGTGATCATGGATTCGAAACTCGTCATTTTTGCCAGTGGAAGTATTCTTGCACCATGCCCGTGTCAGATGTGATTTTGAACAATGGCTTAGCATAGGAAGTGAAGCGCAAATGGGCTATTCTTATTACAGTTGCGTAGAGAGTTAGACCTAGTGATGACCAATACTTACTTGAGGCAACAGGGTAAATATAAAGCTACTTAGAAGCATCCACGTTCCGGTCACTGGCACATTCTGGATTGCGTGAATATCTGTAGCAAGACTTATCGACTGTAAAAACTCCCCGGTGCCTGCGAGGATCTCAATGTTGGTCATACATATATAAATAAATACATATGTATGTGTATGTGCGTCTGACAATATGTAGATTATAATTTTGAAAAAAAAAATCATTTTTTCATAATTTGATTTTG
>NC_068983.1:98312205-98315477 GCF_001194135.2 Octopus bimaculoides
GTGTTGCTGTCGCTCAAGGTCGACCCGGGACGGCAGAGTTGCTCCAGAGCAACACGACACTCGCGGTCCCATTCATCCTTCCTCGGCCTCTTCTTGATCCACGACTGCAGCTCTGTCATGGAGACGAGCTGCCGGAAAGCGCGTCGCACAAACAGTGACTACACCTGTCCACCATCGTCTACGTAGAGCCGGAGATGCAGTCTCAGCGAGTGCCTGCGCATCATCAACCACAAGAAACGGAAGAGGATGCGTTCCAGTTTGGTGATAGTAGGGTTAGGACAATGCACGACGGTCAGGCGGTAGTAGATGACGGACTCGATGTACGCATTCGCTACCTCCGCCCGACTTTTTAGGGACAGCTTCCTCTCGGCCCATTTCCGGGAGAGAGTGGCCACGCTACTCATCTCGTCCCAGTTCTTCACCGTTCTTCAACTGTCTGACAGGTTCCGACATTTGTAACAGTTGCAAACCATTACTGTTGGAACTCCCAACCCCATGCTTTCTTAGGACACCCCAAGTCTCCTAATCAGCACCAACGCGAGCATTAAAATCACTCAAAATGACAACTTTGTCATCATGGGGAATATTGCGTATAATCTCTGTAAGTGATAGATAGAAGGCAAGTTAATCATCCTCTGATGAATTCATAGTTGAAGCAGATGCATTTATGAGTGTTGCAGAGCGATCTTTTCTTAATGGCAGCCTTAAAGACATTAAACGATCCGAATGACCACATGGTAGTTCCTCAAGTTTTGAAGCCAGAATGGTTTTGATAGCAAATCCCACTCCTGATTCTTTCTTATAGGTCTTCTCTCTACCGCTCCAAAAGAAATGTTATCCAGCAGATTTCTCTGCGAAATTCCCCTTTCGATGGATTCATGTTTCGGCTAACGCTACATCCATATCATATCGCTGTAGCTCTTTTGCAACAAGCGCGGGTCTTCTCTCTGGACGAGATTTCAGACAATCATCGTCTTATAACGTTCGAACATTCCAACATCCTATAGTCATAGGCTTGCATCTTACCTTCAATTTACTCACAGTTGCAGGATGACGATCGGATCCAGGCTGTGGTACCCTGGGACACATGCTGGGCCAGGAAACAGAACAAAATGTTCCAGAGTCCTTTTTGACATCCATTATCAATATGAACTTACATTGTTTAGATGTGGTTTTTTAAGCTTCGGCCAGCCATGTACATACAAGATGTGCATTTCTTTTTCCTCTCCAGTAATACCTGTGCTTCACACTTTTTAAACTGAGGAAATGCTTTGCACAACAACTATTCCCACTCTCTAAATTACATAGCATGATCCAAAAAGAAGAGCAAGTCGACGTCATTGGGTTGATTTTCAGTCGCAAGCTTTATATCACAGTGTTCTTCTCCCAGTCTTTGCCCAACCAAAGGCTAACTACAAGACAGCAGTCAAGTATTCAAATTCAGAGTTACTTTCTCCTAGATAGACTGCCTTCGCCATGGCTTGGGGAAACATGCAATATATACAATTTAAAATCACAATATACAATATGTACATACACATGCTGAAATGCAGTATTTACCATACACACACACACACACACACAGAGCTTAAAATGCAATATATACAATACATACACCCAAACACTTCACAAACACACCTAGTTGACTACTTTGTAGTTCCTCCGCCCTTTGATAGGTCTTATTTTTTGTCCCGCTGGGTGTCCAACAAGCATCCAACTCACCAAGCAGACCTGGTGGGGTTGCCAGTTTAGTCGCCGACGACCTGACCCTGGAATAGGTTGTACTGGACCAGTAGCACTGAAGAGTCATAGTAGCACTGAAGAGTACTAGTAGCACTGAAGAGTACTAGTAGCACTGAAGAGTACTAGTAGCACTGAAGCGTACTAGTAGCACTGAAGAGTACTAGTAGCACTGAAGAGTACTAGTAGCACTGAAGAGTACTAGTAGCACTGAAGAGTGACCGGACATACCCATATCACCTTGTTGAGTTTCTGTACTCAGATGATTGTGACCTGTTGGTACATTCCCAGAAAGATATGCAGCACATGCTGAATGCGATTTCTGCAGCATGTGCAGCATTGGGTCCAACAATCAACCTAAAAGAAAAACTGTTATAATGTACCAGCCTGCTCCCTCCAAGATGCATGTGGAACCTTTTATAACTGTGAATGATCAGAGGTTGGAGACTGTGCCTAGATTTATTTATTTAGGAAGTACCTTGAGCACTGCTGGTCTTGATGATGAAATTTCATACAGAATCAGCAGGGCTAGTAGTGCTTTTTGTAGGCTTGATAGGCGTCTGTGGAAACAACGTAATATATCTTCACAAATTAAAGTTAAGATATATAACACATGCGTCTTTGCTATATGGAAGTGAGGCATGGGTTGTTTACCGTATACATGTATGGCAATTGGAACAATAACATCAATACTGTCTGAGAATAATTTGGGGGATAAACTGGAAAATGGCCATTAGTAATGTGGAGGTATTTGAGAGGAGTGGCAGTAGAAGAATAGACTCAAGGATTTTGCAAAGACGTGTGAGGTGGGGGGAGGACATTTGGTAAGGATGAGTGATGAGCAACTGTCCAAGCAGTTATTGTATGGTGAACTGGAAGATGGCAGGAGACCAGCGCATAAGCCTAAACTAAGGTTTAAGGATTGCCTTTAAAATGCTCTAATACAGACAGGAATTGCAGCTGCTAATTTGGTGAGGGAGGTACATGACCGTGATGGATGGAGGAAGATAGTGCATGATGATTGTTCAAGGTTTGAGAGGGAGAGAGTGAAGTATGAGAGAATTAGGAGGAGGCTTAGAAGGGGGGACCTGTGGAAAGTGAGAGAGTGTTGCTTTTTATGTATGTGGTTTATGGGCGGTGTTTGAGTCGCGCAGGCCTGGTGAGCCTTCAAAATTCTCGTAGAAATCGACCCATGATAAACAATGATGTGGCTATTAAAATTCATAACAGAACGTGTGTAAAATGTGGAAGGGTGTGTCTCTCAGTTGGAGGTCTAAAAAACACATGTTAAGAGAGTGCATATGGTGGCACCTGTTTCTCTTGTCAACCAGCACAGTTGTCTAATATGTAATAAAATGTGTAAAAGTTTGGCCGGGCTTAAAAGTCATGTAAGGGCATCACATGGCAACAATCATGAATCATTTCAGTAAGTCTTTTTGGCAATGGTTTTTCTCGTGTAACGTGGATGCAGCTGTGATGTGCATATGGGCATATGTATATACACACGGTTACTCTATTAAATCGCATATCTT
>NC_068983.1:98315897-98317024 GCF_001194135.2 Octopus bimaculoides
TATATATATATATATATATATATGTATATATATATCGTGTAAAAATATGTGACACTTATTCAGTAGCCATCCTACTGAATAAGTGTCACATATTTTTACAGATAAATTCCTCTATTTGCATAATATCGAGGTCTCTTTCTTTCTTTTGTTGCCATTCCTGTCAAATATATATATGTGTGTGTGTGTGTGTGTGTGTGTGTGTGTGTGTGTGTGTGTGTATACGCATGTAGGTATCCATGTATACGCGCGTATATATGCATATATATGTCTATATATGTATGTATGCGTATGTATGTATATACATATGCGTATCTATGTTTATACATGCCTATGTGTGTGTGTATATATATATATGTGTATTTGTGTGTATGTGTGTTTATGTGAATACATGCACATATATTTTGCATCAATATGTATATAGTTATTTATACAGGTATATTTATATGTGTGTGTATGCGTTGCATATATAAAAATAACCCGTTATTGTTTTCTTAAAATCTACAAACTTTCTCAGCCCATGGATTCAAAATTTATAAAACAAACTTACATTTCTATTAATTAATTATTAATTTATTTACCATTAATTAATTTTTTTTTTCCAACTCAAAGCTTTCTTCAATATTATACAATATGATATTTATGTATTTCTTTTTTCTGTTTATATATTTACTGTCTCAATTTGCATACTTCTGAAAGACCGTTAGTGAAATTAACCAATCAAATTCAAATGTGTCTCTGACAATTTGAATCCTATCAAAATATACATTATATGTACTATCGCAATTTTTAGATCTTTGTGGTCTTTGTCACTGGTAACAATTATCTTTAAAAAATTATTTTAATGCATCAGATAGATGTAATTTTTGACGTTGAATCCGAATTTGTTATTGATTTATTCTAGAAAAATTTGGAAAAAATGTTACAGGTATTCAAAGTTTGATCATTTTCAGCCAATCAGAAAACAGTACGTTCGCTGCCTCTTCTAGTGTAGTTGCAATCAAATGACCGAGACATGTAAAAGAATAACAGAATAAAAGACTATATATATATATGTATATATATATGCATATATGTGTGTATATATGCATATATATATGCATATATATATATATATATATATATATATA
>NC_068983.1:98317125-98318455 GCF_001194135.2 Octopus bimaculoides
TATTTATATTATTATTTGAGTGAACGCTACGCATCCCTTTCCAAGTAAGTTTATCTTAATATATTTGATGCGACTCTTTCCTTTACTGTTCCCTCTCTCTCTCTCTCTCTCCCTTTCGTTTTCTCTCGCAGCCTTTCTCTAATTCTTTTTTCTCCCCTTCACCGTTTTCTATCTGTCTCTCTCTCTCTCTCTGTCTCTGTCTCTGTTTCTCTCTCTATCTCTATCTCTCTCTCTCTCTCTCTCTCTCTCTTTCTCCCTTACTCTCTCTCTCTCCCTCGTCGCCCACACGTGACCATCGACCTTCTTTTGTTTCCATAAGTCTGTGGTGCAGTCCAGACGCATTCCTATTTGTCTCCTCTCCTATCTTTTCTGTTATTAAAGATTCGGCTTCCAGCGTTCGCTACCTTACCTCATCTGAGCCTAATCCTTGTTTGTATTTGTTTCATTTGGTTTGTTGTATGTCCTGTTTTTGTTACCAGCTTTGACCCTCCGCAAATCTCAAATTTTATTTTTATTCGCGGGAGCAAATGCCCTCAAAGTCTTATCGTGTCGTTCATTGCTCAAAATAAGGAGTAGAAAGGCAGCCGACAACTAATGAAGGGCCGTTTTTTATGTTACATGTCTTGTTTTCCATTTGTTTCTCTCGTTCTTTGAGTACTCAACGTTATTTTCGTATTTCATGTTGTTTACGTTTTGTGACATTCTGTATCCATGTATGCATACCTACATACATATATACGTATGCATATACATATGCGTGTGTATATATGCATGTCCTGTACCCATATATGCATGTATATATACATATATATGTAGGTATGTACATATATGTATGGATAAATGCATATATTTATATATTATTTATATTATTATATGATCGAGCGCCACTCATCCTTTTCCAAGTAAGTTTTACGATGCGCATTCTTCTACTATCTCTTCTCTGTCTATCTCTCTCCCTCTCTTGTTCTTCGTTCTTTCTGTTTTTCTCTCCCACCCTTTCCCTATTCTTCTCTCCCTTTCACCGTTCCCTCTCTCTCTCTCATTCTTCCTCTTTGACCCTCTCGTCGCTGACACATGACGACAGGGGATTTCTCTTTCTGTTCACTGCCTTCTTAAAGAAAAGACGTATTTTTTCTGTCTCTTCTCTCATGGCTCGTCTACCTAGCGTTCATAATAATTTTTCTATCGTCTTGGCTCAACAACCCTCACCGTTTGTTTTTACTGTCTTGATCTCACTGTCCTGTTTTTGTTAACACTTTCACCCTCCGCAAAAAATCCCAAATTTGATTTAATTTGCTTTGCGGGAAGGGTTGTTTCAACAAAGTCGCGT
>NC_068983.1:98319409-98322249 GCF_001194135.2 Octopus bimaculoides
ATAGGACATCTAACCCGCTAGAAATAGCAGCAAGACTACATACCACAAAAAGTAGGGATAATTTCGAAAGGGAATGAAAAATAAAAACATTTACCAATCTATATTCTGTACCATGGTTTCAAGTCAATTTTAGTAAGATAAAAATTATATATCTCACAAAGGTCGGACTATCATCGGCAGAATGACCAGACAACATTCGAGATACGAGTCAAGTAGAGAGCATGGTTCGTATTCGAATATCTAATTTTCCAAATTTACCGCGTATTTATTTATTCAGATTATTCTAAATTAACCATGCATTATTTCATCGCTTTCAGATTTCGATGATGTGATTACTCACTTTTAAAATAACCTTGCGAAGTAAGTGTGAGAAGCTTGAATTGCTTAGTTGGAACATGAAATAGGTAGAATAGTTCGGCCTAATAAAGCTTGTTTCAATGCTGCACTTCCTATGCTAAGACACAGTTCAGAATCACGCACGATACGGACATGGTGCGAGAATACTTCAACTAGAAAAAACGATAAGTATTAAGTCAATGATCCCAAAACACTAAGTTAGATGGTGTTGTCATCTTGTCCGCGTGCGCAAAAACAGATGCTGCACGGTGAAGTGGGGCAAGGAAAACGTCCCCTGTGCAAGCCACTCAAATGCCTCAAAGATAACCTTAATGACACTCTTTGAAAAATCAGTATTGATACTATCTCTTGGGAAAATCTTGCATCAGACAGGGGCTGTCAAGGAATCTTGTTGCTTCTGGTTTTAAACAGTACTGGAACAACAGGGTTGCGTCCACTGAGTTGAAACATGCTGATAAATATATGCTAACAATTATTATTGTCATTATTACAGTAGTAGTAGTAGTAGTAGTAGTAGTAGTAGTAGTAGTAGTAGTAGTAGTAGTAGTAGTAGTAGTAGAATTTATAATTATTGTAACTTTCTCTTCCATTCACCCTCTCAAGTCTGCCTTGAACGCGTGTTGACAATGTGGAGAAGATGTTTTGCTCTTGCAAGGAATCTGACAATTTCTCCGGTGTTGGTGCCATGACAACATACCCACCATATTCTCTAACGCGGTGATGTTAAAGTAATTCAGCCATAGAAATTATGGTAAAGATGGAATGTGTGGGCAAGACGTGTCCTCCTGGCATGTCTAGGGGAGTATTAAAAAGATATTTGAGTTTAACACTTGCCAAGATTAACTGCAATTTCCAAATACTCGTGATCAATGTAATAACTAGTAATATAGAAAGGCTAAAAGTATTACTTACTCACAGCTATGCCTAGCTTCTGTTGTGTTTATTAATATCTAAAATAAATTTTCTATAACTTATAGCTGCAGATGTAGCTGGAGTCTGCATTCCAGCTACTTGATTTCCAGTTCACTCCCACTGCATGGCACATTCGACAACTGTTTTCTACTATAGCCTCAAGCTGACCAAAGACTTGTGAATAGATTTGAAAGACGGAAAATGAACAGAAACCCGTCGAATATGTACTCACACGCGCGCGCGCACAGAAACACATACACACACTCATAAATAAATATACATATGCATATAAATATATACATATATCTATGTGTGTGTGTATATTTGTGTGTGCATATTTGTGTGTGTGTGTGTGTGTGTGTGTGTGTGTGTGTGTGTTTATGGAAATATATGTATTTGATTCGGATCCATGCATATCAAAGATTCGTCAGCTCGTTGAACAAACCTATATTATCAACCATCTAGAGATATAAAGAGAGATCGATTTCTGACGTGATACGTTCGTTCTACCAGCCTACGAAACTTTAAGCTGCATGGAGCTGCTTCAAATTCTTATTCAATAATATATGTAACTCCAACAAAATGTGCTGAGTGCCAATTTCTTTCGTTTATCCACTTACTCAGGTGTGTGTGTGATGCGTGTATGTGTGTTTGTGTGTGTGTGTTTGTATGTGTTTGTATGTGTGTGTGTGTGTGTGTGTGTGTGTGTGTGTGTGTGTGTGTAAATATATACATGTGTGCATGGATGTGAGTATATGTATCTCTATGTTGCCTTATCTTGACATTGTGTGATAGTTGTAAATGAGTGCCACTGTCACACAAGCAGTACCATCCGTTTGCTATACTCTACCAAAAAATATTGCAACATTGTCCAAGAAAGTGTTCAGAGAAGGACTACAGGTGTCATGAAGTATAATAATCACAAATGAATAAGTTGAATGAGTTGAATTATTTAAGTGACTTCGTTTATTCAACATTCAGGTTATGTGAATCTCTGAAAATTTCAACCCCATCTTCAAAATATTACTTATGCTTATCTTGTGGTACAGTCATTACTGAAGTTGGATCTCTAAAATATATTGATTACTTCCCGAATTAACATCGGCAATGTATGGCAATTGTATAAAATGTTTCGGAAGGATCAGAACAATTCAGAGAAAATACAGAAATGGTGCAGACATGACTATGAAGTAGTTTCTCGAACACGTGGTTTCAGGTTCGGGACACAATGGGGGCATGTACCTTTTATTGTAGGCCCCGGTCAACAAAAGGTATCATAGGAGTTACATATATTATTATTTATTAATTAACAACAGTTTGATTCCGTTACATGTAACTCGAAGTTTCGTAGGTTCGTCATACGAACCTATCTCGTCAGGATTAGGCGACCGAAACCTGTGGCGTATTACGTCCATATGAGGAGCTTACGAAAACTGAAGTTGCATAGAACCGGCTCAAACTGTTATTAATAAATGACATTTATTATTATCATTACTATTATTATTATTATTATTATTATTATTATTATTATTATTATTATTATTATTATTATTATTATTATTATTATTATT
>NC_068983.1:98324296-98327871 GCF_001194135.2 Octopus bimaculoides
TGGCTAGTGTTTCCAGAATCCACGTGTGGGGAACACTGTCGAAAGCCTTTTGGTAGTCCACCCAGGCCATACTGAGGCCTTTCTTCTTTCTGCGGCTGTCTTCAGTTATGGCTTTTATTATTATTATTATTATTATTATTATTATTATTATTATTATTATCATTATTATTATTATTATTATTCATATACACTCAACAGACTAGACTGTTGGAAAAGGAAAGAATTTTAACATTGGGCTACAACAAGTTGCCTTAGATACCAAGAACCCTCCTATCGGGTTACAGCAAGTAACTTTAGATGCCAAGAACTCTCCTAAGTATCCCTAATAACACTGTTTTCTGCATCTGTACTAAACTGGATTTTATGCCTATTTTCTCTATCCATCTGTTCAGCTCTTAAGGGATAGTTCCCAATGCACCTATAACTACTGGGATACATTTTACCCACACTTTCCATAGTCTCTGTGATTCAATAGCTAGGTCCTGGTACTTTGCTATTTTTTCTGTACTTCTCATATTAATTTTTTTCATCATTTGGGACTATAAAGTCAATTACCTGGCCACTTTCTATTGTCTCTATCTACCACTACTAAATCAGGCCTTCTAGCTTCTTTTACTCTGTGAGTCTGAATGTTAAAGTCCCACATCTTGTATTTCTTACTTTCTAGTACTTTACTAGGTTCATGTTCATAGCATTTATCAGTATGTTCAAATCCTAGCTTTCTACAAAGTTCCCAGTGGATTGCTCTCCCAAGATTGTCATGTCTTTTCATGTATTCTTTCTGTGCCAGCATATTACATTCACTTACTCTAATGAGTAACGCTTTCGCCTTTTGATTTGCGTAATCTACATTGGGAATCTACTTGGTTTTTATCTATTTTGGCTTTTATCGAATTAGTCTTTAATGCTTGATCTTGTGCAACTAATAAACTTTCTGTCTCCCTCTTCAGCTTTCCTTTCTGTAGCCATAACCATGTCTCACTACTACTATTTGCTGAAACTATCTTTGGGAATCTACCATGCAATGCCTTCTCCTGTCAGTAAGATAATTTCTATTCTTTTTGTGGTTTTTAAGCTCGTTTGGTGCTTAGATTTCCCTATGTCTTGCGGTTCTAAGTAAATTCCACTACGGTAAGTTTCACTGTAGGTGATATAAATACATTTTAGGTCACATTTTATTCACACATTAAGATAAAAATGATGACGAGTACATAAAATAAATAAAGAATATGAATACATTATAGCTCGCATTTTATTCAAATATTTACATTAAAATGATGACGAATACATAAAAATTAAGTTATGAAAAAAGTTTAATATATTTGAAGAAAATTCTTTTATGACAAACTGCGTGCAATATTTCTTAAAGATTGCTAAGGGTTTTCAGATTGATAATTTCCAACTAGCTTCTTTAGTCGAGCATGAGTCATTTGATAAGACTTTTGTTTATTTTTTTTCTTTTTGCTGCCGAGTCCCCACGTCGAATCTGCGCAATTTTCGCCTTACTTAAGCCTTCCTCAGTCTTAAGGGTATTGCAAAGTTTCCATAAATCTGAATTGTGGATGTTATCGACGATCACAAAGCATTGTGGAACCCTTCTACCGAATTATTTACTCTTGGCAAGTCATTTAAAAAGCGGCCGCGTATATTCCAGAGTTGGATAGGAGGGTTCTTGGCATCTAAGGTAACTTGTTGTAGCCCGGTGTTAGGATTCTTTTCTTTTCAAACACTCTAATCTGTTGAGTGTATATGAATATCGAAGATCGCATCTCCTTACAGTTCCAGTGTATGAATTCTCATAATAAGTGATATATTCAGAAGGGATGCTTTCATCATCAGACAAATCTTCAAATCCATTGACAACGTTTTAAATTGGTAAAAATGCTAAAGCGCAAAAACACTCAATTTAAACCATTTTCTGAAGAAAAAACTAAAATTCTGTCTGAGTCATCAATGCCACTGTCAGAGACCAAAAACAAGGACCTATTTTCTAAGTACTTAACTGTATCAGGAATTTCAAACCTTGAACGACAAGCTGGAAGTGCTGGGGCTCTTAAAGCATGCTGCCTCCAATTATGTATGTTACGTGAAAGTCCAGGAATAGTTTACAACAATGATTGTGCTTCCTCATCGAGATTTTGTACAGCAGTAGCTATTACTTCCCGAGAAGATACTGTTCCCGTTCTCATTACTTCACTTTTCACTGAATTAACTGCCTTTCGGGCATTAACGTGTGCACTGCTAACTGAGTGATTATGGGAGCCCGTTGAAAAAATAACTTCTGGTGTACTGGAGTTGAAAGTATGTAGTCTAGCCCGGAAACTTTTGTAAAAGCCTTCACAACGCCAATATATTTTTGTTTTGCTACTGTTTGCGCCATTCTTTTCGTATATATGATTCTCTTCGTCGCAAAGCTTACGTTTGTTCTTCTCTGATGTTATAAATGCTGCCATGGTTGAGGGTTTCAAAGTTCAAAGTTAAACTGAATAGAAAAAAATTAGCAGTACAGTGAAATTCAGTTTTAAAATGGGTAACAATGGCATAAGCCTATACTTTACCTAACGACTAATTAGTTGAGAAGTGTGTAACAAGGGCGTATGTAATTAGTCTTCTATTGACCGCTTACTGTAACTGAATTTACTTTAGTGGAATATACCGCAGTGAATTTTACCTATAGTGAAATTTTCCGAGTGAAATTTAACTAACAACTGTGTAACAAGGGCGTGTGTAATTAGTTTTCTATAGACCGTTATTTTCCGAGTGGAATTTACCGTAATGGAATTTACCTTAGTGGAATATACCGCAGTGAATTTTACCTATCGTGAAATTTACCGTAGTGGAATTTACCGGTCACGATGTCTTGCTGTGACTTTAGCAGCTTTTAATAAACTTTCTTCACTATTACCTGTGTAGGTACCTATATCTAGCTAACTCCACGCAGTCTTCCACTGACACTTTCCTTTCTAGGTATCTTTCACCTTCCTTTCTAGGCAGGTATAATCTTGCTAGCTCTGCCCTTGGGTGGAGTCCTCCAGTCATATTGAATTCCTTTCTAGTTCTTCTGTCTAGCATTTACTATTATTTATTATTATTATTTATTATTATTAATAATAACAATAATAATAATAATAATAGTAATAATAATAATAATAATAATGATAATAATAATAATAATAATAATAATAATAATAATAATAATAATAATAATAATAATAATAATAATAATAATAATAATAGGAGAGTATTGTAGTTCGCTTGAAGCATTGTGTATTGTTTGTAAAGAATAAAAAGTTTTCAATGGTACAACAATGCACTATAATACAAAAAATGGACTATATATCTATGGTGATTTAGCTATCTATAGTCCGATGCTATTTCAGAATACAATTCCTTCTTCAGATATTCTTAGATGGAGTCTCTAAGAATATCTGAAGAAGGAATTGTATTCCGAAATATCATCGGACTATAGATAACTAAATTACAACAGGTATATAATCCATTTTTTGTATTATAGTGCATTGTTGTACCATTCAAAACTTTTTATTCTTTACAAACTAATAATAATAATAATAATA
>NC_068983.1:98335088-98335971 GCF_001194135.2 Octopus bimaculoides
ATATATATATATATATATATATAATACATACCTACATATAAATTTTCTGTTTGTTAAATTTCCCTGTAGTTAGGTATCCTGTCCTTGGTTATGGTTCAGCCTTTCTTAAACTGGTATATCTAGGGTGTTTACAGTCTTTAACTTGTAGTACACTGGAGGAGGTACCTCTGATGGCAGCAATACGACAAGTCGTATTTCCTACTGATTGATAGTGCCGTTTGGTGAAGAAAAACCATTATTTCGCGGAGGCAGAGCTGGTGACAGCGGGCGCCGGGTGAGTAACGCAGGGAACCCGTCAATGATGATTCATTCAATGCTGGTGAATCATTCCGGAGCTCGGAAAGTTTTCAGAGGAAACAAAACAGAGATGAAATTATTTCCAACCTTGCATCTCAGAGAATGCATATTCTCTGTGTACCTTCTTTTGAAGTCATTGATCGTCATGCCCCTGTACTGTCTTTTGATGTCATTGGATTGCTTCAAGGTGTCTCTATATACTACAGCCTATGAGAGGCAGGATCTTGCCAGAAGGCAGATAGTAATGTTTTGACAATCACTGGCTGGCTGTTGTGCGGAGGCATGTTTGAGTTTGTTGTGTGCGATGTTAGAAACGATATAGTCGATACACACACACGCACACACACAAACACACACACACACACACACACACACACACACACACACACACACACACTCACACACATACATATGTATGTACGTATACCAAAGTTAGAAGACATGTAGACGATATATACATATATTCAAATTTAATTATATTTATACATATATATATTTCCGTGCCAAGAAACGTTTGGACATGCTAGATTTATTATTGCTTGTTTCTCCTTTTTCGAGATCAGCGACTTTTTGTCACTGGAAAAAG
>NC_068983.1:98336458-98337084 GCF_001194135.2 Octopus bimaculoides
ATAATAAATCTCTGAGCGAGATATAAGCAGTAGCAGAACGACATCGTGAAGTATATTTGCCACCTAAATGTGGCTAACCCTTAAGGGTCGATGCTACTGTAGCTTGTAGCCCCAGGAAGACATCTCCTCCAGCTGCCTATTGACACACTATCTGTGCCCTATCAGTATTTGCAAAGGAAAGTCATCGTTCCCATCTCCAGCCTGATGTGATACACACAGACCCGAGTTTCTGGGTATTGACCCGTCATCAGCGTGTGACAACCACCGGTTGACGATGGGAAGTGGTTCTCAATGCAAATATATATACTTTTTCCAGTTGCATATTTGCATTGAGAACCACTTCCCTTCGCCAACCGGTGGTTGTCACACACTGATGACGGGTCAGTACCTAGAAACTCGGGTCCGTGTGTATCACGTCAGCCTGGAGATGGGAACGATGACTTCCCTTTGCAAATAATGATAGGGCACAGATAGTGTGTCAATACCCAGCTGGAGGAGATATTTTCCTGGGGTTACAAACTAAGTAGCATCGACTCTTATGGGTTAGCCACATTTATGTGGCAAATATACTACCCTCTACCCTCCACGAAAACAATTTAATTTGTGTTCGCGGGAAGAACCATTTT
>NC_068983.1:98337184-98338451 GCF_001194135.2 Octopus bimaculoides
TATATATATATATATATATATATATATATATATATCACGCACATGGATAAGCTAGAACGCACAGCACTCAACACCTGCTGCTCATGCATCTCCTTCTCCATGTACGTTGATGACCTCCTTATCATCACGTCCTCCAGGGATGAGGCCATTGACATATACCGGACCTTCAATAATACCGACATGAACATCAAATTCGAGATTGAACATCCAGACGAATCAGGAACCCTCTCTCTACACGACTTCCAGTTCAAGATCACAGAGGAAGGCTCCATATTTACCAAACTTTTCGTCCACTGCCAATCAGCCTTACCCACCAGAGCCAAAGTGGCATGCGTGCGAAACGAGATTGCACGAATAAACAGCAATTGCAGCAACATGACCGACAAAGCCGTCAACATCAAACAGTTCCTCAGAGATCTAGCCCTGAATGGCTACCCACCATCTTTAACTAAACAACGGCGCCTGAAGAACATCAAGGTCAATAAACCCTGGAAGAACCATCATACTTCCAAGTCCGGCACGTGCTTCCTAAAGCTACCACACTTTGACGACGGAACTACTGTAGCGATACAGCACGCAGTCCGCAGGGAAGGACTCGACATACAGGTAGTGCACACCGGCCCTTCCCTGAGAAGAGCTCTGTCCAAGAACAACACCTCTCATTACTCCGAGGAGTACACATTGTCGAACTGCCCCATCAATGACCTTGAATTGTGCCAGAGGATCCATGTTGTATATGAGATCATCTGTGGCAAATGTGACGCATCCTACATCGGAAGCACGGCAAGAAGACATGCATATACGCATTAAGGAAACACATGCAGGCAGACACTTCCGTGAAGAAACATCTACGGAAATGTCAGACCAGGGAATCCACAGTGCACATCAAGGCAACACAGTGGAACAGGTGCAACCTTAGAATCTCTGAGGCCATCCACACACACCAAAAGAAACCTAAAATCAACAATAGAAAAGAGTTATATGAAGCTAGCTGGTTGCTATAGCAACACCCTTCTGCGCATGTCCACTCCACACACGCTCACACACGCGCACATCGGTAACATTCGTCAATTCCTTGAAAATTGTGTTATAACCCCGACATATTGAATACAAGATAAGTCTACATTAATTCACATATTTGTTTTCTTGATTTGATTTACCTTGCATTTACTTCGCATTGTTTTGGCCTTACCCACGATCCTTTATACAATTTATTCTACACAATGCTTCATAGTAATTATTCTGAATATATATATATATATATATA
>NC_068983.1:98340826-98342980 GCF_001194135.2 Octopus bimaculoides
AATTGCTTCATCAGAAATTGCCGTCCTAGCTCTTGCTAAAAGGGATTACCCTGCTATGTATAATCAGGGCAGCGCAAAAAGTTGTTTTGCACAAGCATTTCTATAGCCAATTACACGGATGAAATTTACGTACGCTTAATAATTTTACGCAAAACAGCCTTCAGACTTTCCCTATTAATTTCATCGTCTTTTGAATTATGAACATATTTACATCATAAGGGTTTTTTCGTTGTAAGGCTTTCTTTTTTAGTTGATTTTCAGCTAGCAAGACTTATCGTAGATGGCATAATAAGTCACACCCGGACAAGGTCGGGTTATACTGCTAGTATATATATATATATATATATATATATATATATATGAAACGAGTTAGAGAGGCATACACATATAGGCACACACACACACTTTTGTGTGACCCTATGTGTGCAAGTGTGACTATGAGTGCACGCTGTGTCTGTATGTGCGTGTCTACACACACGTATATATAGGTTTCTGTGTCTGTATATGCGTGTGTATACTTATGGACGTCTATGTATGCGCTCGTGTATGTATGTGAATATGTATATGCGTGTGTACGCGCACGTACATACATAAGATTGTACCTTTGTGTGTCTGTGTCTGTGTGTGTGCGTCTGTGTACGTGTGGGGCGGGATCGGTACGTGGGTAAATAGGGAGAAATGTGTACCTGTACTTGAGCAGAGTGACACCAATCTGAATATGGACGAGCGTATGTCTATATGTATGTGAGTGAATGGATGTCTGTGCTTATTGACAGGGTGACTGATGTCTGTGGATATGCATGTATGTGTATACGTGTGTATGCGTGAATGTATGCAAGCGTGCGCGCACGCGTATACATATGAATGTGTGTGTCCGTGCGTGTGTCTAAAACGTTGGCAACCACAAGGTCTAAAGACCTGAATCTGACCATGGCGTTATGCTTGACTAACCTAGTCACCAGACATCAAAGGCTTTCTCACGCTGAACCGTTCAACCTAATGCCCCTCCTTGGATAGTAGATTCTTTATATTTTTTATGTCTTATTCTTTAGCAATAAATTCTTAGAGAGATTTTAGAACTCTATATATATAAACTTAGATAAGCTTAGATATGTTTAGACCAAAGATTGGTCCAGGCCATGTCTAACTTAATAGTACCACCTGATAGGATTATCTAAATCCTTTTTATGTCAAGTTTTGTTTATGGTCCATTCAAGTAGTAGTGAGTTCTTGTTAAGTGAGTTGTATTCAGGTATGGGTGGCTTATCCGGTATTCCTTGAAAAAATCTGTCTCGACTCCGTTTATTATTTATATTATTATATGATCGAACGCCACTCATCCTTTTCCAAGTAAGTTTTATCTTAATAATTACGATGCGCACTCTTCTCGTATCTCTTCTATCTCTTCTCTGTTTATCTCTCTCCCTATCTTGTTCTTTCATTCTGTTTTTCTCTCCCACCCTTTCCCTATTCTTCTCTTCTCCTCTCTCTCTGTCACTCTTCCTCCTTGACTCCCTCGTCGCTGACACGTGACGAAAGGCGATCTATCTTTCTTTCTTCCACTTCCTTCTTAAAGACAAGACGTGCTTTTACCTGTCTCTTCTCATAGCTCGTCTTTCTGGCGTTCATAATTGTCCACATCGTCTTGGCTTAACAGCCCTCACCGTTTGTTTTTACCGTTTTGTTCTCGCTGTCCTGTTTTTGTTACCACTTTCACCTTCCGCAAAAAATCTCAAATTTTATTTTTAATTTGCTTTGCGAAGGACTGTTTCAACGAAGTCGCGTATTGTCCTTACCTTCGAAACGTGGAGTAGATGAAACAGGGACAACTGATGAAGGGAATGTTCTTTATGTTGCATGTCTCGGTTCTCTGTTTTTTTCGTTGTTCGAAAAAAGTACGTTTTCTATGTTTTTGTTTTTATGATTCCGTTTCTCTTTGAGTCTACGTTTATTTTATGTCTTGTACCCGTATATGCATGTATATATACATATATATATGTAGGTATGTACATATATATGCATATATTTATATATTATTTATATTACTATATGATCGAACGCCACGCATCCTTTTCCAAGTAAGTTTTATCTATAGATGTGTGTGAGAGAGAGAGAGAGAGAGAGAGAGAGAGAGAGAGAGAGAGAGAGAGAGAG
>NC_068983.1:98343794-98345663 GCF_001194135.2 Octopus bimaculoides
CCCCGGCTCACAGATTTTGGTATAAACCCGTTCTGCTGCCAGTTGATGTAGACGCATGACAGTAGGTGCCCAAACAAGTCAGGCATTCTGTAATAAAGCCCGTAAGGAAGACCATCCAGTCCCGGCGACTTGTCCCCGCCGCAGTCCGATAAGCCCTCCTCCACCTCCGCAGCTATGATCGGTCCCTCATAGCATTCTGCTTCCCGCCCTGAGAGACGCGTCAAATCGGCGAGAAAGTCCGTGAGGTCCTTCCGGTGCTCCGGTCCACCGCCCCTTCCGAAAACCTGGGCGAAATGCTCCTGAAAAACCTTATACATTCCCTCGGGTTTGGTTATCAAATGCTCCTGCTGATCCGTCAAAGACCTTATTGTGCCATCATTTCCACGTTGGGTCTCTACCTCACGGGCCCATCGGACAGCGTTGGTTCCTTCTCGTCCCACTGCACGTAGCTTAGATCTGACAATGCACCCATCGTGTTTAGCCTCGAGGTGTTGCTTTAGCGCCAATCTCGTGACTACCACTTGGGACGCATTGCTAACTTTCTGCTAAACCTATCAGACTCAAACTTGATGGCTCTTTTGAGGGCATACCACCATTTATTATTAATAATGGTATCAGTTAATGCCCTTAAAACTAACTTCCTAATCAGATTCCTGTACTCTTCACAATCCAGGAGGGACTTGTTGAATTTCCAGTAGCCGGATCCCTGTCTACGTAATGTATCTAAGTTCAATCTACAGGTCACAAATTTGTGATCACTGTAGCAGGCGTGATGGAAACATGGATACAACTAAATCTTTATCTAGTTTCCTAACAATAATTCTATCTGGGTAAGACCTAGAAGATCCGTTGCTATTAGACCAGGTCCACACTGGAACGTCCGGAAATTCTAGTGTGTAACGGTTTGCCTAACAACACTAAAGTGTGTGATGTGCCTAGAAAATTTTCAAGACTTCGAAAAAGTCGGACTGTCCCACTCTACATGGAGCGTATTCAGCCACCAATCTGAAGGACTTACCACTTCTGTGACTCACATCAACGACGACCAGCCTGTCCTTCGGGTCAACAAAGATCGTTCTTACCAATAACTTTAAAGCCTTCCTGAGAAGAACCACGACGCCACCCACCCCCTGCCGGTTGACATGGAGAAATAATTTTTTCGTAGTCGTTTAGCAAGGGTGAGAATGCCTGCAGTCCACTCAGTCTAGCTTCAGTAATAACAACATCCAGTCTATGCGACCTGAGATCGTTACAGAGGTAACCCTGCTTTCAGATCGATCCCAGGCCGCGCACATTTATACACTCAACATTTAGGGAAGCCAAAAAAATCGGGCTTACCTTTATTGGAGGAAGGCTAACCCTCCTCATCATCCGTGGTCTGTAGGGACACGTTGATGAGTCTTTTATACAGCGCTGTCGAGAAGTTTTTTCTTAGAGGGCCAACTTCCTCTTGAAATGATTTTTTTAAAACGTTTGTGGTTGACCCTATCGATGTAGATAAAATGTATGTGGGTGGGAACGTTACTGATATCAGGACTAATAAAAGTTTGTACGTTTTGTAAAGTGGTAATTTCATTTTTTTAATTTTCATTGTTTGCATCATACGCAAT
Organism: Octopus bimaculoides; assembly: GCF_001194135.2. Lineage (NCBI taxonomy): Eukaryota > Metazoa > Mollusca > Cephalopoda > Octopoda > Octopodidae > Octopus > Octopus bimaculoides. Next base: position 98,345,405 of record NC_068983.1, read on the forward strand.
GATATAACTTTTTTGAGGAGTGGGGTGAGAAGTTTGAGGGTTCTGCGTGTTTGCGTGTGTGTTTGTAATTGCGAGGGGAAGGGGAGATTAGTATTAAAGGTAGAGGGTGGGGACTAGTGACTGTGGGAGCCGTTTGGGTGTCAATGTCTGGGCATGGGCTGGGGACTAGTCTCCGCAGAAGAAAGGTGAGATCTTTTCTTTTTCCTCCTGGATATTGTACTCCATTCACTGTCCAAGGCTTGTGTCTCTTTTCTTTTCA
>NC_068983.1:98350773-98351568 GCF_001194135.2 Octopus bimaculoides
ATATATATATATATATATATATATATATATATATATATAGATAGATAGATGGCTATGCGTATATACTTTAAGATTATATGTATATTTATGAGTGTGTATAAATGTCTATATGATTGTGTGTGCTTGTATATATGGATAAGTGAAGTGCATATATGTATCTAAGAAGTTGTATCCATTCACAATAGACGATGGTGAGAAGGACAAACGCACACATATCCATACATGTGTGTGTGTGTGTGTGTGTGTGTGTTCAACCTTCAGCAAAAATAAGTCATGTATACATCTTGAACAGACATAAGTACATAAATACACGTTCACATGTACATACACATGTACACACACACGTCTACACATTTACCTAAATACTCACATACATACATACATACAGGCATGCACACATGCATACGCATGTACACACACACACACGTCATGAACTAACTATTACTTTCTCAGATGCAGCACGGGATTTTGTCAGTGAACAGGTCGCGGTCTCAAAGCGACGAAAATATTTTGGCAAATTAAATTTAAATGTTGAAGTAAATCTAACGGTTTTTGTGTGTTTTTAAATGGCTTATAAACACCTTCCACGCTGCAATTATATATATATATATAAAACAAATAATAAATGAGTATATGCATATATACGTACAGGTATGTGCATACCTACGTCTACCTGTATATATAGGTGCATATCTGGGTACAGGACATTGCAAACAAAACGTAGACAAGAAAATAATAATAACCAGAGTACAGAAAACACACAAGCCACATAGAGAACATTTTCCTTCATCAGCT
>NC_068983.1:98351770-98352690 GCF_001194135.2 Octopus bimaculoides
GGCGTTTCGAAGTCAGGAAAACAAACGGAAAAGAAAACAAGACAGGAAAACAAACGGAAAAGGCTATGCGGCCAGACGTGAAAAATTATGTGTATATGAACGCTGTGAGGCACGAACTGAAAAAGACGGGACGAAGTAATATATATATATATATATATATATATATATATATAGTTGAAATTTACAAAAAAAACAAAAGACGAAGACGTGTATAAACAACAAGCAGGTGTATTAGTTTGACGCTCGGGAAGGTGAGAAAGTCTTATACTTCATTATTAAAGCTGCAAAAACATCACAAAAATATCACAAAAAAACTACAACTCAGTGTTTCAAGTTCCTGTTCGTCGGGCAATTGTGATCAAGAATGGAATAAAAATTGTGATTTTACGTATAATATACATTTTCATAGGATTCAAATTGACAGATACACATTTGAATTTGATTGGTTGATTTCACTAACGGTCTTTCAGAGACATGCAAATTAAGACAGTAAATATAAAAATAAAAAAATAGAAATGCATAAATATCGTGTTATATAATATCGAAGGAATCCTAAAGTTGGGGAAAAAATCTTGAGTCTAAAAGTAATCTAACCTATAACGAGGCATGTACACGAGGTAAACAAAAGGAAAAACAATACAAACGAATAAAGATTAAATCAATTTTAATGCAGGATATTACACTTTGAAATGCACTACAAGATTTCTTGGCAGTACATACGAGATAATAATCGGATAGATGTACAACACATACAAAAGCAGGATACATTGAAAGATACAAGCAGAGATATTTATGTGTATGAGCAAACAGGCGCATGCTAAAGCAGTGGCAACAGCGTCATCGAGGTCGGGGTAAAGAGAAGCGTCGTTGGACTGTGGTAGAGTTACGCATATATATATATATATATATATATATATATA
>NC_068983.1:98353547-98356231 GCF_001194135.2 Octopus bimaculoides
GTGTGTGTGTGTGTGTGTGTGTGTGTGTGTGTGTGTGTGTGTGTGTGTGTGTGTGCGCGCGCGCGCGCATATATGTATATGCCGTTTAGTGATTAAAAAAATTATTTCGCGGAGACAAAGCTGGTGACAGCGGGCGCCGGGTGAGTAACGCAGGGAGCCCGTCAATGATGTTTCATTTAATGTTGGTGAATCATTCCGGAGCTCAGAAAGTTTTCGGGGGAAACAAAACAGAGATGGAATTATCTCCAACCCTGTATCTCAGAAAATGCATATTCTCTGTGTACCTTCTTTTGAAGTCATTGATCGTCATGCTCCTGTACAGTCTTTTGATGTCATTGGATTGTTTCAAGGTGTCTCTATATACTATAGCACATCAGAGGCAGGATCTTGCCTGAAGGCAGGTAGTAATGTTTTGACAATCACTAGCTGGCTGTTGTGTGGAGGCATGTTTGAGTTTGTTGTAGTGTGCGATGTTAGAAACAATATAGTCGATACACACACATACATATGCATGTACATACACTAAAGTTAGAAGACATGTAGACGATATATACATATATTCAAATATAAATACATATATACATTACCGTGCCATGAAACGTCTGGACATACCAGTATATGGTTATGAAACTATTTAGCATATAGTAATAGTCGGCGATATAGCTTGCAGCAAGTCTCGTTCAGTACGCGGCATTGAAAAGTTACAACAATGACGAAACATCGATGTGAGTTGTCTTGCTTGCAGGTGTTTTTAACACAGCCGCATTGAGAATATATTTTCTTACACCTAAACTGCAGCCGACTCGCGAACCAACAGCACACGCAAGCCTTGTGTGCGTATAGGCGTGGCTGTGCGATAAGAAGCTTGCTTCCCAATCATTCCGAATCCAGTCACACTGTGTGACACGTTGGGCAAGTGTCTTCTACAGCCTCGGGCCAACGAAAGCCTTGTGACTGGATTTTGATAGATGAAAACTGAAAGAAGCTCGTCGTGTGTTTGTGTGTGTGTCCGTGCGGGTATTTGTGTGTGTCCGTGCGTGTATTTGTGTATCCGTATTTGTCCCCCAAATCGCTTGACAACCGATGCTGGTGTGTTTACATCCCCGTAACGTAGCGGTTCGCTCACTAGAGCCCGATAGATTAAGTACTTGGGTTAAAAAGAATAAGTCCTGGGGTCGTTTTGTTCGACTAAAGGCGGTGCTACAACATCGCCGCAGTCAAATTACTGAAACAAGTAAAAAAAATGTATATATCCCATTTATCTATACAAATCCTGATTAATAAACTATGTACAAAGTGCCTCTACCAAATGTAAATTTTGGAATTTTTGACCCTATGTCTGAAAAATTTCTAACAGGTTATTTCTTCTCGTGTTTATCCTACATGTACAATTTTTTGACTCCTTTTAGCGTGTAAAAATAAATTATATCAAGAAATTTTCCCACACTTCTGTTTTGATGTGTGTGCGTGTGTGTGTGTGTGTGTGTGCACGAGATTCATGTAGGAAGTTTGTAAGCTTCGAGCAGTCCGTGGTAGGTATTAAAACAATGTTCAGGATCAACAGGAACGATAATTATTTGTTGCCGTCGAAGGTTGGCTTTTCTCATATCGAGGTTCGAGAAACTGATGTGTAATTCTCCGTCACAGCATATGAATGAGAAAGGGAGGGGTTTATAGATGAATAAGGAAGGAAGGTGTGATGGCAAATTTGGTAGTGGGATAATGGAAGTTTGTGTCTTTCTCCGTCACAACATCTGAATGAGAAAGGAAGGGGTGATGGCAAACTTGGTAGTGGGATGATGGAAGTCGTACAGTGAAAAAAAAATCAAACAGCGAGTCGACTGAGTGAGTATATGTGTGTGTATGTAAAATCCAGGCTACATATATTTCTTAAAACTATCAGATCCTCTATTATGATAATTACTCAACGACGGGTACTCAACTACCTATTTATTAGGGTGAAGATATCTTAGTTGTGTAAAGGTGACATTGTCGGTAAAGAATCCCAAGTTAACTCGCAGGAAGAAACAAATTTGAAAGTTTCAAATTTTATCTTCAGTGACTTAACTCGAAATTCCTTAATGTCAATGTAACCATTATACAATTAAGGTCTCTTCGGCCAGATGAGTAGGTAGTTGTGTACCCCTCGTTATTATTATATCAGAGGATCTGCTAGATAAGAAACATATGTAGCCTGGATGTTACCTACTCCACTCCCTCAATTTGGATATAGAAACACACACACACATATATATATATATATACATACAGGATGTCCACAAGGTCTGGGTACATGGAGTAAATAAAATCATAACAAACAATTAAATATAAGAAATAATAATTTCTTAAAGTATGTGTTAATCCCATGTACCCAGACTTTGTGGACACCCTGTATATAATTTAAATAATAAGGGTGAAAAATTGAATATCAATTTAAAAATTAGTGGTCTAACATATTGAAAAATCTGAAGATTCAGAAAAATTATATTACATACATATAAGAGGGATGACCACTAAGTGGACATCCATTATGCTTTGCTCGCTTACGTTCTGGCGTTTGCTGAATTTTCTTGAGAACAATCTTTTCTTAGTGGTAAGACCATAGGGGGTCGACTTCTAGCATAATGGATGTCCACTTAGTGGACATCCCTCTTATATATATATGTGTGTATATATATATATAT
>NC_068983.1:98356868-98365796 GCF_001194135.2 Octopus bimaculoides
AATATGACTATCATACACGCAGTAGAACAATGTAACCTGAATTGGCTAAAGCGGATCTTTCTGATTCGACGGGCAACACTTGTTTTCTTAACGAAACACTTTCAAACTTGGGACACTGGTAGAATGTGTCATATAAAACATCTTTTTCTCTTAGCTTTCTTAACAAAAATTTATATATTGCAAGTTATTTCATGTTAAAGTTGTCGTATTTCTGTAATTTCAACCAATCACTGACGTCTATTCAGCTGAATACAGTTACTGCTCTTTTTATAAACAATACTTTTTGCCGGTGTCAAGAGTGTTATTCCCTGTTTAATTATATTATTATTCCCTAGTAAGGGTTTAGAGTTAGGGTTGGGGTTACGGTTAGGGTTATGAGTGAGGTTATGGCAAAAATAATCATAACCCCAACCGTAATCCTAAAACCAGTACAAACGCACGAATGATGTCAAATTACAGTAACACGGATAGTTGTTGTTGACAAACAACGGCACTAATTTTATTCAAGGGAAAAGATCCCATGACACCGTTGTTTACATTCCACGGCAGTAATTGTTTTCACCTGAATAGACGTCAGTGATTGGTTGAAATTACCGAAATACGACAATTTTTTACATGAAATAACTTCGAATACAAAATTTTTTATCTGTTCTATAACACAAAATATACAAGTATAAGAAGTTTGAAAGTGTTTCGGTACCAAAAACACTACATAAAACATTAATGAAAAGTGTTGCCCGTCAAATCAGAAAGATCCGCTAAAGCTACTGTGTATTTCTCCGTCACAACATATAAATGAGAAAGGGAGGAGTTTGTAGATGAATAAGGAAGGAAGGGGTGGTGGCAAACTTGGTAGTGGGATAATAGAAGTTTGTGTCTTTCTCTGTCACAACATCTGAATGAGAAAAGAAGGGGTGATGGCACACTTGGTAGTGGGATGATGGAAGTCGTACGGTGAAAACAAATCAAACAGAGGTTCATCGAAAAAAAAAAAAATTCCAATAAATCCGGGGCCGTAGGGGGGTCCCATTCACCATCCCCCTACCTTTTCTCGAACCAAAATAAGGGATTTGCAGCTTATTAAGTCAGGGATTCCACACAAAAAAGTTTTTTTTTTTTTTTTTAGTGAAAATCGTGCGGGTGTTACTCTGAAAAATTACCCAATTAGCCGTCATTTTTGTTGGCACGGGGCAAGATAGTATTATAATAATTTATCTGTGTAAACACATGAAAGTACTTAGCAATGAGAGAGGGAAAGTGGCAAAGAGAGTGCCAATAACGAATATAAAACTCATATGAATTATACTACACTAATCTTGGGATTGCCGGTAAAGTTCAAATACTTTCTCTTGAAAACATACCCTCCTGAGACATGATAAATAGAAATTAGTATCAAAGATCCTCGTGATACTTGAGTGCCACAACGAACGCAATTTTAAGTTGTTAGTAATGTCTCCTCAGTTTACTGGTGTGTACAGTTTGACTGGAAGGCCGGTTTATAACGCGAGTTTAAATTTTACGTCTGCTTCCAATTACATATATTACGATAAGTGTCAAAAACAAGCACATGACAACGACTTCCATTACGTTGTCATAATTGAATGTAAAGATTGCAAGCAAGAACAAACAAATTTAATGTACATTAATCATTACACTGCAGAACACAACAATGAGTAACTAATGAACCAGCATATATTTCTGATGTTACATTGTTAAAACCTACATTGACACAATGAAAGCGGGAACGAAACCCACAGTTTACCCATTCGCATGATATCTGTCTGTAACCAAAGAATTCGCAAGTGTAATTTGTTTCACAAACAAAATGATTTGACGATTCATGGGTAAAAATGACTTTGGAATCTATCAGCCGAATATCTGCATATGAACAGCGTGGTTTGGGGGTCAATACACCATTTTGACATATCACGTTATCGTTGGTGTTATTCACATAAGGAAGTTGACATGAATAAGTAACATTCGTGTTTTCTGTGACTGTGCTGCCAAACGGAAGATATTTCAAAGTGTCTGAATTTCGGTAGCCATATATGCCAAACTCGGGTAACAATTGACAGTTCTTTACACACTGTGGAAGTTTTCCACTCCACGTTCCATTTTCTAAACAGGTTCTTTTAGAATCTCCCAGCAAAGTTTCTCCTGCTGAACAGCTATATTCAATAACTGAAAAATTATGTGACAAAATAAAATTTAATCCATGTAGTTTCTCAATTTTACACGTTTTTCTGCATTTTATGTCTGGGTACCATTTACCTGATAAGCATTGAACGACACCAAACGCGACAGGCATGAAAGATCGTTTGCAAGAATATAACACTTTCCCTCCTTGATTGATTAAGGTTCTTGGTTTTAAAATTGTACCTTCAGAAATAGTCACAACTCTACCAGCAATTTCAGGTACGACACATTTCAAAGTGCAAACAGGTGTCGGAAAGTTCCAGCTACCGTCTCGAAGACAAGTTAATACAGATTCACCTTTCAGATTATATGGTTTTAAGCAAGTGAAAGAAACTGTTTCGTTAACTTTAACTTCATTTGTATTGTTTATATTGCCATGTTTGGGTGGATGCAGTAGGAGACATTTAACAATTTCACAAGCTGGTGGTAGAGACGACCACTGCTGATTTTCTTGACACCGTATTGAATTGTTTCCTCGCAAAATATAATCAGAAACACAGGAAAAGTGAATAACAGAGTTATATGTGTATGCAACATTTGTCATGAAACTGTGTGCAGGTTTATGAAAAATGGGGCAGGTTATTAACTTACATTTTTTATCTTCATACATCCATTTACCATTCCAACAAATAATATCGGCCGTATTCTCTACGCTTGCTTCAAAATTGCGGTTGCACTTTTGTTGCAGGTGTATTTTTTCCTCTTCCCATTTCAAAGTATATTGTATTCGACTGTTGTTCAATTTCGGTAAAGGACCACAGTTTAGGAGTTTTATCATTTGTTCAAAAAACCACGGAGCGTAGTTGTTGCAGGTTGACGTCGAATTACTGTATTCCGACACAATCTTTTTCATAACATTTCCCAACGTATTATTTTCACTTTTCACTGTTAATATAATTAAGAAAAGGAAAAAAAATGTCCTGGATACCATCTCTATGTTTTGATAAACTTTTTCTTACATGAAAAGGACTGTGGTTTGTAAAGTGTAGCTGCTTGCTCGTTTTAATTTCAATGTGTTTTTTAGTGCGCCTTTTATACGCTCGCTAACCTTCCTCTCCTCCAATCCACAATTATTTCCGAGAAAACAATTTCGTTCAGTTTTGTTTTGAAATTGTGTCATTTTTCAGTTAGAGGGAGAATAGGGTGTATGAATAAAAGTAGTGGACGAGATTTCGACCAAGACTGTTTAACGTTATAGTCTGGCTTATGTTATAGCAAACCCTATTTTTACAAATGTTAGTGCGCACCATATTTGTACAAACTAATTTATATATGTTTTACGAATTATATTACCATTAGAACATCGGAATAAATTCCTTGTAGTATTTGTTCTGACTTTATACGTTCTGAATTCAAATCACGCTAATATCATTTTTGCCTGTCATCCTTTTGGGGTCGACAAAATAAAGTATCATATAAATACTGTGGTCGATGCAACCGACTCATCCCTATCCCCTCAAAATTATTGAGCATGTGCCTAAATGAGAAGCCATAGCCCTTGTGGCCAATAAAACGAATTAATTATATTAAACAATATTTAGTGGTTCTGCTTTAGTTAATGTGGATTAATGAGTGACTAGAGATCGTCTGAGTGGAAGTGGTATATGACCAGGTAGTTCTAACGGGTTAAATTCATAGGAATAATGGTAGAAAACGCAGGTAGAGAGGAAATATATTTGTGGGTCAGACAGTAGCAGATCTGCTATAAAACTAATGAACCTTAAGATTCAGGGCCCCTTATTCTGGAGGGGCCCCTCTGAAGCAACTTAATTTTTTTCGTTCTGTCAATTATTATTTTTTTATTTTTTTTTTTTGTATTTTACCATGCAGTTTGCGTCTTAGTGGACGTCATCTCATACTCCTACACAGTCTGCTGGTGTGGATTAACATAAAAATAAAGTACAAACGACTGACAGATGATTTGCTTTACTTGAATTATTTTGGAAACTTCAGCCCTACCCCTCCCACTGTCAAATATGTCTACTACTACATCAGCACGGTAGAGGTAAGAATTCTTATTTTCACACCATTATTTAATGACCATTGAAAGGGTCTGCCTCCTAATTTTGGACTTCAGTAACAAAGCATTTTTTCTACTTTAAAAATTGTTTGAATATTACCTTGTACAAAATGAACAACTCTTCATTTATGACTATATATTAAATTGTGGACCCTTAACTTCATCGATCTGTCTCACTGTGGCTAATGAAAATGGTACCCAATTTTTTTCACAGAGGTCTAGGCCCCAAGAGGAATAGCAATGTCTTCAAGAAAGTACTTAAGCGGATACCAGAAACGCCAACTCAAGGAAAAGCAATCTAATGAGATTTCTAAATGTCAAAAACTATCAAACTATTTTACAATGTCAAGTAAAAGTTTGTCATCACCTGCAACTGAAACAACCCATACAAGAACCAGTGAAGTCAATGATAGGGTACAAACCACAAGTGCTCTGTTTAGCAATAATCAACCTACTCTTGACACTTTTGGTGCAGATAATGATCACGGTGGTCAAGAACTTCAAGAAAAGAGAGAGCAGAAAAGGGAAACAGGAAGCAAATTTAGTCATTTCAAAGAAAACAGTGACCTGGCAAATTGGCCTGTAACAATTGATAATGATTTCATACAAAACTGTTTAATGCAAGACATCAGTTTTTTTTTGTTTTTTTTTTAAATAAAATAAAACAGATAATGTATATATTGAATCCAACAAGATTTACAAACTGCAAAATCGAAGTTTCTTAAAGTACTTTGAAAAAAAAATTGAAAAATGGTCAGACTGTGATGAGATCCTGGTTAGTTTACTCAAAGAGCAAACTCTTTTCTAAATGCCAAATATCACTTACAATGGGTGGGTTTTCTGATTGGATGAATATACTCAGAACTCTAGAAAATCATGAAGACAGCATGGAACATAATAGGGCGCTGTTGAGCTGGCTAACACAAAAGTTAAATAAAAACACTATGGATCAGCAACTTAAGGAACAGTTGAGAAAAAACATGCAGCACTATTTTGAAGTACTAAAAATAGTTGTAGCAGTTATAAAGTTCTTAAATGAAATGGGTTTAGCATTTAGAGGTCATGAAAAAAAGTGGGGCTCCACCACAAAGAATGGAAATGTCTTGGGGGTCATTGAGTTTATTCCAGAATTTGACCTATTTTTACATGAACATTTAGAGAAATGTAAAAATGAAAAAGTAAATATTACTTACCTATCCAAATCTGTGTATGAAGAATTGATAGAAATCATGGGAAAATGTGAAACAGGAAGTGGTGAATCAGATCAACAACCTAGACATCAAATACAACTCAGTTATTGTTGACTCTACACTTAACACAACACATGTTGACCAGCTGGTAATTGTGGTTCGATATTGTTATAATGGAAAACCCTGTGAGAGATTTTTAGCATTTCTACCAATAGAAAAACATTAATCTCTGACTTTGTTCAACAAAATGACAATTTCTGAGGGAGCATAAGCTTTCAATTGAAAATATCCGTGGTCATAATGCTTTCAACATGATAATGCTTTCAACATGAAGGGCTCGTAGAAAGGGCTGCAAGCAGTTCTTAAAAACATTAACAGGTATGCAGACTATGTACCATGTGCAAACCATTCACTCAGCCTTGTTTGGTATGGGTGAGAGCAGTGCAGCAAAGAGGATTTCCTTGGTGTTTGTGAATGGTTAGTAATGTTTCATACTGAATATTTTCTAATCATGAAGAGCACCACCAACATAGATAGTTTGTGATGGTGAAACTTAGACGTAGTAGCAATCTTCAAAGTTTTAAGTATATTAACTTCTTGACCAGGAGAGAGTTTCCTTGTTGCCTTGAAAGATGTGATTTTCTTTACTCTACACTGATGAAGTACACTAGATTGATATCACCCCCATTGGAGTATGTTTTCGCGGACTTTGTTCACCAAGTCAGTGCAGCTTTGGTGTGAGGTGTCTGGATTGCATGTTAATGACACATCGATGTGGAAGGCAAGGGAGAAAGAAGAAATGACGGCAAGTTGGTAGGTCATTGATTTGTATAAGGAAGATTCTTGAGAGATGAAACCAAAGATCAGTCTGCAGCAGAGGGGATAAAATATGGTTCTACAAATAGAATCTGCGGTAGTGCAATCAGACAGGAAACCACATCTACAATAAAGCTATTTATTTATAATGTGTGTGCGAGTGTGTTGTGTGTGTGGGAGATCTGTCTTTGTCCCCCACCACCGCTTCACAACCGGTGTTGGTTTGTTTACGTCTCTGTAACTTAGCTGTTCAGCAAAAGAGGCCGATAGAGTATGTATCAGGTTTCGAAGAAAATAAGTAGTGGATTCGATTCATTCAACTAAATGTTCTTCAAAGCAGTGCTCTAGAATGGTCGCAGTTTCATGACTAAAACAGACAAAAGATAAATGTGTTGTTGACATAATAGGAATTTATAAACATTCTAGAGAATGTGAAATAATTCATTTTTGAAATTGCTTTTCAAAGTACATATAAGTTTTCAACAGCATGTAAATATTAGTTTGAAAAACCCTTTTCAGAGATATTGATTTCCTGAGTATATTATTGATAAGTTTATGAATTTATTAATAATATAAAAACACATATATACACATTTATTTGCTCAAAATAATTGAGCACTCAATATAAGTTCAGTTATATATTCTTTTAGAATATTACTTATAAAAGGAGATGTAGGTTCATGTTCCAAAGGCAGACTTCGACTTCAATCCAGAACGGGGATTTTAACTAAATATCTACATGCTATTATTTGTAGCCTTATATGTACTTCCAGAAGCGATTCCAATTTGACCTACATAGATATATTATACCATTTTGGAATCAGAGTGGTCCCGGGATTCAAAATCTTCCCTTCATAGGTATATGAAATTAGTATTTCACCACAAGAATGGGGAAAACGCCAAGATCTTCTGTATATATGTATGTATGTATGTATGTATGCATGCATGTATGTGTGTATGTACGTATGTATGTATGTGTGTATGTGTGTGTGTATATATGTATGTATGTATGTATTCTTACAAAGAATAAGCCCTGAGATCGATTTCTTTGACTAAAACCCTTTCAGGTGGTGCTCCAGCAAGGCCGCAGTCAAATGACTGAAAGGAGTAAAAGAGTAAAAGAATATATGCGTGTGTGTGTGTGTGTGTGTGTGTGATAGGAGTGTTACGCCCCAGTAACTTGGCGATTAGGCAAAGAGACACGAAAGTATAAGAACTACGCTTTAAAAAATAAGTATTGGGGCCGATTCGTGGAGCTATAAACCTTCAAGGCAATGCCCCAATATGGTCGCAGTCCAATGACTGAAACTAGTGTGAAAGATGTAAAGACACCATAAGGTACAGGTGTCTATCGTAAACGCTACGGATAAAGGTAGATAACTAAATGAGAACAGAAAGTTATTTCCCTTGAATAGTTCGGCTTTGTAAAGAGCATTCATCGCTGTTTAAAACGAAAAACAGTTATGGCTGATGTTAAAAACGTGATAGAATATATGGTGACAATATTGCAGAGAACGGGCAAGTTGATAAAACAAAAACAAGGAAAATGAAATCAGAGCAGCACGAGAAATAGGTAAACGGTAATAAACATCGCTATCATGCGGCTTTTCAAACATTTTAGTTGGTTAGATCTCGGTGGTTGTCTACTCCTCACACAGAGTTTGACCACTTCCTGTACCTATACCTTAGCCCTTTCATGGCGTCTGATGTGGCTTTTTAAACCAGAGAGTGTTTTGAAAAAACACCCACACAGATTGCACCTCTGATTTGCACTACCAATACCTGCAAGTAAGTTCTGCTCATACATACATACATACATACATACATACATACATACATACATACAAAAAACCCGTTGATATTGTTGAAATTCCAATGAAGAAGCCTGATTTAGATTAGAAATCGGCTCTTTCTCTTTGGAAAGAAATCTTGTAATAAAACTGAATGATGACATACATACATACATACATACATACATACATACATACATACATACATACATACACACACACACACACACACACACATACATACATACATACATACATTACATGCATACAAACACACATAATTTCCACATAGACATAGACGTAGACCGACTCTACCTAGAACGAAAACAAGGTAGTAGAGGTTTAACATGAATCCAAAATGCCTTTGAATGTCGTATCATATCCATTCGGCAACTTCTTTTAACCGCCAAGTCTTAAAGTACATCCCTTGACTAAGTTTCCATACATGAGGCTGATTACATCATAAGACTTGGAAAGCAACTCCTTGAGCAACATTCCTTGTCTGATAGCCTAAAAATACATGCCCAAACAAGTCGCACAACTCTACCGCAACATATCGTCAGATGAAAGGATGGGACTATTTGAGCAGAAGACTATGTATGGACATGTGAGTAGAAAGCTCTGAGATGGTAGTAACATTGATCATCAAAGCAGTGTATTATGGACCAATAGCCGGATTACTACCTCCCACTTTGAAGGGTATGATTTTGCAATCCAATATATATATACATATGCATATGTATATATACATATATATACATATATATATATATATATAAATATATATATATGTATATAAATATATATATATACATCATCATCATCATCATCATCGTTTAACGTCCGCTTTCCATGCTAGCATGGGTTGGACGATTTGACTGAGGACTGGTGAAACCGGATGGCAACACCAGGCTCC
>NC_068983.1:98368096-98372370 GCF_001194135.2 Octopus bimaculoides
ACATAAAAGACACCATTTCGAGCGTGGCCGTTTTCGTGCGGGTGACACGTAAAAGCACCCACTACACTCTCTGAGTGGTTGGCGTTAGGAAGGGCATCCAGCTGTAGAAACTCTGCCAAATTAGATTGGAGTCTGGTGTTGTCATCCGGTTTCACCAGTCCTCAGTCAAATCGTCCAACCCATGCTAGCATGGAAAGCGGACGTTAAACGATGATGATGATGATGATGATGATGATATATATATAAATATATATTTTACAAGTTCTGTTGTGAATTTTAATAGTTACATCACTGTTTATATAGCCAGTTCCAGGGAAATAACTCTTAAAAGTAAAATCGTGGTTGTCTTACATAGGTCATTTCTTTATATCATTTTCAGCCATACATGTGTGTGTGTGTATGTGCGCACGCGCCCGCGACGTGCGTGCGCGCATGCGTCTGTGTGCGTGCGTTCTGAAACCAGTTGTATATATGCAGCAATGATTGACTGTGTTAAGAAAGATATAATACTGGCTACAGATAAAATAAGCCTAAACTCAGCTACTGGCCTTCATGAACTCTCAGTAATCGCCCTGAAAACGTGTAAACGAGCCCAAACAAAACGACTAGAATGTCTTTTCCAGAGTTTCTGTTGTAGTGGAAATGGTACACCCCTCCCAGTGAACTAGTAGTATGACACACCCTCTATAAAGTGAGACGACGTGAACCAGTACAGGGGGTCGTGTGTCAGTCGTTGTATAAGTTCTCGGAAGGAGTTGTGTTAATTACATATAGTACAGTTCGAGTCACAGTCAAGATAGACAGTTCAAATTCGGTATCTTGCAGAGCTATCAGCAATAGCTCGATAGACGAAGTGGTGTATTACCATTCTGGTATAGAAGAGATACACTGTATCCGATACCAAGGAAATATCGTGGCTTCTAGAGCAGATACAACAGCTACATTCACAACAGTGACCACACATTATAATTGTGGAAAACACCACATCATAACAGTTTCCTTGCAAGTGCCAAGCTTATATGGTCACATAATATATATATTGTCAATAATATATATATATATATATATATATATATATATATATATATGTGTAAGTTTCACTCAAAAAATCTTTTGATTTATATAATGGTAATATATTGGTAAAATTCCTGATTATAAGTGTACATATTAAAAATATTTGGGTTCAAGATATTTTATTTAGAAATATGTATCAAAAAGTTGATCAGTAAATTTTCTAAAATTGGTCAGTACAAATCTAATATTAGTCAGTACAAATCTAATATTGGTCAGTACAAATTTAAAATTGGTCACCACAAACCTAAAATTGGTCTGTACAAATCTAAAATTGATCAGCACAAACCTAAAATTGGTCTGTACAAATCTAAAATTGATCAGTACAAATCTAAAATTGGTCTGTACAAATCTAAAATTGATCAGTACAAATCTAAAATTGGTCTGTACAAATCTAAAATTGATCAGTACAAATCTAAAATTGATCAGTACAAATCTAATATTGGTCAGAACAAATATAAAGTTGGTTGGGAAACCCTATATATCTCATTAGAAAGGCTAAAGCAGTGCAGTTGCTTCAAATTATAGGACTATCTCATTGACCTCACATATCAGCAAAGTCATGGAATGGATAGTCAGAAGAAAATAACCATACTGCTAGAAGAAAATGATTGGCTGACAAGGTTTCCAACCTTAAGAAGCTATCTGACACAACTCCTACAACACTATGATTGGGTTTTAAAATAGTTATTCAACAACTCAAACGAGGATGAGGGTATATCTTGATTTTGTGAAAGCATTCAATAAAGTTGATCATAGAGTGATATGTCATCAACTGCATGATCTCAACAAAGCCAGAAAGCCAGTGGAGTGGCTGCATGACATTCTAAAAGACAGAAGTTATGAAGTAGTAGCAACAAGGACATCTCCAAGGAAATTTCCAAATAACAAGTGGTGTCCTGCAGGGCACTGTCTTGGGACCACTGCTGTTCATAGTGGCTCGCTCAGATATCCCCTCAGCTATTCAGACATGCATCTTCACTAGCTATGCACATTGTACAAAAGTATTGCAGGTAAAAAAGAACCTTGGAGATGCTACACACTTGTAATATGACTTAAATGCTATAATATAAGTGGGCTTCAGAAAATAACATGCAACATAATGCTGAAAAATTCCAAGCTCTCCATTATCTGCACATGAAGTTCAATGCAATGCAGACAGAGTACACTAGATCAGGAGGGATTGCAGTCACAGAGTCACAACTAGTAGATGCCCTGAACATTAACTTGAGTAATGATAAGTTTTTTTTATGTACATATTGCTCAGATTGCACAAAAATATAGACAGCTGGAAAGACTGGCACCAAACTTTGGCATTGAAAGCTATACTGAACATTGAGCATAATCTCATAGCATATATATATATATATATATATATATATATATATATACATACATACATACACAGACAGACAGAGAGGAGGAGGGGAAATAGATAGATAGATAGATAGATAGATAGATAGATAGATAGATAGATAGGTAGATAGATGTTGATGTGTGTGTGTGTTTTGAGTTGAAATTAATGCATGCATGATTTCATAGCTCTAGCATCACACACACACACACACACACACACACATACACACACACACACATATATATATATAATTTAATAAAGTATTATTATCATTATTAAAAATAATGATAATCACAATAAAGTGGCCAACAAGTTTAACCTATATAGGCAAAATATAAAAATAAATAAAGTAGGGTACTAAAATACCACTTACTAGAAATAGAAGTTAACACTCCAAATCCACAAATTTTTCATTATTAAGTAACATGTATGGTGAATGTAACAAATATAATAAAAATAGGCCTCATGTTGTATAAACCACAAAGCAAGAACAGAATCCATGGATGTTTCTTAATAGTGAGAAATTTGTGGATTTGGAGTGTTAACTCCTATTTCTAGCAAGTGGTATTCTGGTATCCTACTTTATCTATATATGTGTGTGTGTGTATATCTCTTTTATCTTTTACTTGTTTCAGTCATTAGACTGTGGTCATGCTGGGGCACCACCTATATATATATATATAATCAAATTAAAACATAGGGTAAAAATCAGATACACACACACACACACACACATATATACACACAGATACATAAACATATGTATATACATATATATAATTATATATAATTAAGATTTAGTTGAATTAGGTAAAGTTGAGGCACCAAGTCTGTCCAGTATTGTCTGCACAGCTCAAAGTTAGGTGAATATAAAGCAAATAAGTAATAAGGATGTCCAGGTAATGCATTACAGCCGTTTCAAGTGGTTCCATTTAAATGATCAATGAAAACATTACATTAATTTGAACAAAATCAGAAGCAGACAACCATACAAATTTCCAATATAAAGGATAAACCAATTTTTTTTGCACAATTTACATCGGTGCTAGAAATCAAAATTATTACATTGTTTCCGTTTGTGGTAGAATGAATTTAGGGAAAAAAAATGTATATCTACGGCCTACTATAATTTAGAGAGTAGCAGACGAAAATAGTCAGGTGTCAAGAAAAAGGAATGGTGTGATAGTTCCTTTTTCTAGACTCCCACTATTTCCCTCTGCTATTCTCTAATTTATAGTAGGCTTTAAATATACATTTTTCCCTAAATTCATTCTGCCAAAATATAGCAAAGGGAAACAATGTAATTATGTTGGTTTCTAGTAGTGCTGTAAATTGTGCTTTAAAAAATGGTTTATCCTTTATATTGGAAATCTATATAGTTGTCTGCTTCTGAGGAGAGTGGTTTTGTTCAAACTGATTTTATATTTTCATTGATCGATTAAATGGAGCCACTTGAAACAGCTGTAATTCATTAATACCTTGACATCCTTGTTACTTATTTGCGTTTTTTTTTTCATATAATTATATATATACATATATATAACTTTTATAAGTAATATTCTAAAAGAATATATAACTGAACTTATATTGAGTGCTCAATTATTTTGAGCAAATAAATGTGTATATATGTGTTTTTATATTATTAATAAATTCATAAACTTATCAATAATATACTCAGGAAATCAATATTTAATATTTCGAAAGATATATATCCAATATGACATGGTAATATAATAAATTTAAAATTTAAAATATAAATATACGAAATATAAATATAAATATGTATAAAAATATGAATGTAGATAAATATACGTGTGAATATAAATGCGTATAAAAATTTATGCGT
>NC_068983.1:98373171-98374175 GCF_001194135.2 Octopus bimaculoides
ATATATAGATGGATGGCTAGATAGATAGATAGATAGATAGATAGATAGACAGACAGACAGACAGACAGACAGATAGATAGATAGATAGATACACACACACATACATATTTACATACATATATAGATACATTTATAGGTACATATACATACACATGTACACACACACACACACACACACACACATATCAACATATAAGGGTAAGACCCAAGGATCCAAGTGTAGGAAGTTTGTAAGCTTCAAGCATGACAGGTACAGAAAACAAAAGTGGACAATGTACGGTCAGCAACAACAACAATTTATTGGCGATAAAAGCTACACACTTTTTCCTATATCGAAGTTACAAAGAAATTCAATAAGCTCAAAGTTTCTGTATAGCTCATGATTAGCATACAGTTGTTACGAATGTGAATAAAAATCCAAATTGAGGGAGTGAAATGGGTAAAATCCAAGCTACATATGTTTCTTAGCTAGCTGATCCTCTGATGTAACAATTACACAATAAGGGGTACTCAGCTGAGCTATTCATCAGGCCAAGAACACTTTAATTTCATCAAGGTTACATTGTTGCTCGGGAATCTCAAGTGACAATGTAACCTTCATGTAATTAAGGTATTCTCAGCCTGATGAATAGCTTAGCTGAGTACCCCTTGTTCAGTAAATATTACATCTGAGGATCAGCAAGCTAAGAGACATATGTAGCCTGGAGTTTACCCGTTCCACTTACTCAATTTGGAGAGAGAGATATATATATATATATATTCGGCTTGCGAAGACCTGTTGGGGCAAGCGAATACGAAATTGGGATGGCACCTGTGCCCAGCGTAGCCTTCCTAGCACTTGTGCCGGTAGCACGTGTAAAGACATTCAAGCGAGATCGTTGCCGGTGCCGCTGGACTGGCTTCTCTGCAGGTGGCACGTAAAATACACCATTTTGAGCGTGGCCGTTGCCAGTACCGCCTGACTGGCCTTCGTGCCGGTGGCACATAAAAGCACCCACTACACT
>NC_068983.1:98375317-98377162 GCF_001194135.2 Octopus bimaculoides
TATATATTAATAATAATAAAGGAGTTACGACGCAAAAACGTATAAATTCAAATGAACATATTTATCTTCTTCAATATATATTTCAGTATAAAGAATTCATTAAGAGACTTAAATCAAAATTTCTTTACACATCATTCAGGAATAAATATAACATCAGAAAAAATACATTCCATTTAAAAACACAAACCGTTCATGGCGAAAAAATTTCACAATTACAAAAACCGAACAAAATTTTTAAAGTTTTAGCAAAAAGAACGCTATTACCTACATACAGGTATCCGCGTGTGCGCCCGTACACACACGCGCACACACGTTCATGCGCGCACACACGTTCATGCACGCACACGCGTGCACTCTCACATGTATATGTATGCATACACAAACAAGCAAAGTTCACAAGTCATAAACACAAATATATATACATACATACAAATATACATACATATATATATATACACATACATACAAATATATATACATATATACACATATATATACACACACATACACACAAACATATATCACCATCATTTAGCGACCATTGTCCATGCTGGCATGGATTATATATATATATACATATATATATATATATACTAGCAGAGAGATACCCGGCCTTACTCGGGATTAAAAAGGCATGGTTTTTTTATTGTTTTACTTGTTTTAGTCATGTGACTGTGGCCATGCTGGGGCACCACCATTGGATGAACAAATTGACCACAGAATTTATTCTTCATAAGCCTAGTACTTCCTGTATCAGTATCTTTTGTGGAACCGCTAAGTTATGAGAATGTAAACACAACATTAGTTGTCAAGCAATCATGGAGGTACAAACACACACGCGCAGAAATATACATATATATACAATAGTCTTCTTTCACTTTTCGTGTACAAAATCCACTCAAGTTAGAGTGCTAAAACCACATATGTTTTGTGTTTTGACAAAATAACACGGGTTATCCAATTTGAGGACTAAAATTCCTTTTGCATGAGTGATATGGTGGATAAGAAGTCCTGACTTTTTAAGTAAGTTGAGGCTCACATGAGAATATCCCCTGTCTTAAAAGACTGATATAAGATCTTGAACCTTCTATAAGAGTTAAGGTTCATGTAGTAACTTAACTCCGAAGTATTCGCAAGTTAAGAGGAGATATACCGATAAAGTAAATCTTGTATATAAGTAGTAGTTTGTATAAATGTAGTTTGATTGTCAGTAAGTATATCTATGGTTATGCATAAAATACTGAATAGAAAATGCTTGAGAAATAAAATTCACTTCCCTATTTAAAATCGGAAATGCTGGGGAATTAAAACAATGAATTGAAATAATAAGTTTTAGCAAATCAAAGTAATGCTAAATAAATTATTGTTAATAAGATGTCTGTTGATAGCCATGAAACATTTTTCGTCAAATTTTGACATTTGTCAAAGATTTAAAACCTATATTAATGGGTAGGACCAATTTGACAAAAAAATTAGCAGAGTCTGGTAGTGAACCTATGTCGTCATCATTTTTGTGCATGTGCGTAAAATGGCGAAATTTTAAGCTTTGGGGCAGATTTCATGAAATTGATGTCACGACCTCTTGTGCGCAAAATGCCTAAATTGTGTTTGAGAAATAAAATGCACTTACCTATTTAAAACCTGAAATGCAGGGGAATTAAAACAACGAATTGAAATACTAAGTTTTAGAAAATCAAAACAATTCGTATTGAAATGAAGAATTAGCAAATGAGTAATCTCATGTCTTCCTGAGTCTACCTCTTCCACAGGTTCCCTCCACTCATAGGGTGTGACACTTCTCCACACAGCTGTCCTCATCCATATGCATCACATGACCATACCAGC
>NC_068983.1:98377329-98385486 GCF_001194135.2 Octopus bimaculoides
ACACTTCTCCACACAGCTGTCCTCATCCATATGCATCACATGACCATACCAGCACAATCGTTTGTCTTGCACACCACATCTGATGCTTTTATGTTCAACTTTTCTCTCAAGGTGCTTACACTCTGCCATGTATGCACACTGACATTACACATCCAGTGGAGCATACTAGCTGCATTTCTTTCAAGCCTACGCAGGCTATTTTTATTCTAGCAGCTACGCTCTCAAAGCATCCACTCTTGCTATTGACTTGGTCACCTATGTAACAGAAGCTATCAACTACTTCTAGTTTTTTCCCCTCATAATATGTGATGGAACCTGTTTTCTGCACATCTTCAGTGTTTATTGCACCTGTGCATCTCCCACACACAAAAACTATCTTGCCAGTTAATATTCCTTTAATATTGCTGCACCTCTTATGTGTCCATAGTTTACACCAGGTACATCTTATGGAGTTTCTATCCATTCCTTTTCTACAGATCGAGTAGGGTCATCTACCTGAAGGGATTTGTGATTTGTCCGCCTTCCTACACACACACAAACACACACACCTTTTTATTTATATAAAAGTATGTTATAATCTTCACAGAATCAATAACAATGATTTGAGGAAAAGAAATTTTAAATCAATGTTACATATGTTTCAGTGAATGAATGCCATTTATTTCACATTACATCCAAAGCAATGCAACTCATGTGTAATGTGAATTACATAACTCAAATATGAGATAAATGACGTTCACTCACTGCAATGTAGGTAACACTGACTTGACCTCTGTTACAATTTCACTCAGTTAAAATCATTGATATTCACTTGTGAGGATTACTTATAATATGATTATAGTATAAGATATTCGTTCTGTGAGG
Source organism: Octopus bimaculoides (assembly GCF_001194135.2). Classification (NCBI taxonomy): domain Eukaryota; kingdom Metazoa; phylum Mollusca; class Cephalopoda; order Octopoda; family Octopodidae; genus Octopus; species Octopus bimaculoides. The sequence continues at coordinate 98,378,194 of NC_068983.1, forward strand.
ATTATAATATACTTATTTGATATACATGCCTTGGGTTTGTGATGTGCTCCTTTAATAATTCACTGAAGTATGACAAGTTACTCTTTGGTTAATTAAAAGGTGTGACTTTTACGTGGTTATTTGAACACTATTGCTAGCCAGGTTCCAGTAAGATGTACTGCTCAGGTGATCACTTGGATTTTAATTATTCCCTCAATTATTATCATCATTATTGTTTTATATATTAGACAGACAGATAGATAGACTGACAGGCAGGCAGGCAGGCAGATAGACAGGCAGGAAGACAGACAGATAGATAAATAGATAATAGATAGATAGATATATGATGATGATGATGATGATTGCAGGAGTGGCTGTGTAATAAGAAGCTTACTTCCCAACCCCATGGTTCCGGGTTCAGTCCTACTGTGTGGCACCTTGGGCAAATGTCTTCTACTATAGCCTCGGGCTGACCAAAGCCTTGTGAGTGGATTTAGTTGATGGAAACTGAAAGAGACCTGCCGTGTGTGTGTGTGTGTGTGTGTGTGTGTGTGTGTGTGTGTGTGTGTGTGTGTCCCACCATCATTTGACACTGATGTTGGGAATATCTTCTGTGGCTGAAAGGAAAAAAAAAACAATCTTGATGGTCAGACATTCTCAGAAGAGTCAAGTTTGTCCAGTAAGTCCAGGGCATCATTAACATGAATCCTGACAAGTCAAGGAAGACCATTGGCAATCATCTCTATGAGTCATAGTCAACGATTAGACATTTAGTGCATGAAGACATGAGGTACAAATCCTGTGATATGAAAAAAAGACAGTTCATGTGCACTAAGACCCAAGAGATCTGTGTGATTCAATCAAAGTAGTTACTCAACAAACTCCAAGGAGTCCAATATGCTCTGATTCTTCTCAAACAAGAACTTTGTCCAAGGTCAGGATGAATGATAGACAGCTCTATGCCAACCCCCACTGAAGTCCCGAATTTTATGTGCACCAAGCTCCCAGAAATATACACAGTAATATATGCATACATGTGCAAGTACATAACATTACAGAAGTACTCATACATCTAACCAAATGTGCAGATTATTAAATCTCTCCATATAGCAGGAAGGGGATGTGATTGAGAGTTGTCAGTACAAGGGTTACACATGTCCAAAGATTTGACATCTTGAATATGTAATTTCCTTTATATATATATATATATATATATATATATATATATATATACGATGGGCTTCTTTCAGTTACCATGCACTCACAAGGTTTTGGTTAGCTAAAGGCAATAGTAGAAGACACTTGCTCAAGGGGCAACACAGTAGAACTGATCCCAGAGCCATGTGTTTGGGAAGCAAGCTTCTTACCACACAGCCATGCTTGTGCCTATACACGAGGTGGTATCAAAAAGTTCCTGAACTAGTTCTGTAGTGCCCCAACAGATGGCAGCACATAGTTGCATGTGCAGTGAGAGCAGCAGTGACCTTCATGAGGCAGTGTGCTGAGGGACACCACTGTTTACTTTGCAAGTTGTGAAATTTGTATTTTTGTGATCATGTCTTCGGTTTTTTCATTATGGACAGGAAGCTGGAACAAAAAGCAAACATGAAACTTTGTGTTAAAATTGGGAAGTCTTCATGATGACAATGCACCCTGCCACTGACCTCTCCTCACTTGTGAGTTTCTCATCAAAAACAACATATCGCTTCTGCACCTGCCCTATTCACCCGATTTAGCACATGCAGACTTCCATCTCTTCCCCAAGATGAAAATGCAGCTCAAAGGTCACTGTTTTAACACTGTTATTGAGATCCAGAGTAAATTGCAGACTCACTCATGGAAAACAATTTCCAGAGCAGATTCAAGGAATAGGAATGTAGCACAAGTGAATCCAAAGGTTACTAATAAAGAATTAAAGATTTTAAGGTTATTATGTTATGAAAATATCACAGCAGCAGGATTCCACAAGATAATAATGTATGTTATAAAAGACTAAACAAACAGAAATTTATTTAGCTCCGATCAAATGTTGATCTTGCATTTACATTAATTAAGAAAGCTACTCACCTGGTTGCTCAATTTTTCTCTCATTGACAACTTGCACATCTTCACACAGTAATGTGTTATATCTTCTGTCTATTATCTTGTTAATACAACAGATTCACCTATTTCAAACCTACTGAGCATTTCCTGTCTACTACCACTCAAACTAACTCAATTCCCCACTGAATAATACCTATAGTTCTTTATTTAGAAGACTATTTTGCATGAATTCCCACTAAATATCAACTTCTGCAACTTTTAGACACCCGTTTCACTTGTGCTCCCCCATTTACTCTATCAGTTATGCTCCCTACTTTTGAGGTATTGAAATTAAAAATATATGGGGTATTGAAATTTTAAAAAAACACCAACAGTAATAATTGTTATATTTTCAGTATTATTAGCAACACTGACTGAACTATTGGTAACGCTTCAATCATAAAGGTTAAAAAACCAGTTTGTTACTAGTTTCGTTTTTGCATTTGGTTTGCAAGAGTATTGGTGAGAGTTCATGTGTTGAAACAAATCTTGTTGTATCTTGGAAGGGTCATTACACCAATAGCAATAAACACACGCACTGGTTGAATATTACTGCTTTATTGTTAGTCAATAGGTTAAATATCTAACCAGCTAATTGATTGTTTGTTTAATGTTCTGGTTAAACAATGAAAGTCTGAAGAGAGAGGACAAGTCATTGAGACGGTCATGAATAGCAGTGAAAGGACTTTGAAAAACAAATAACCAATTGACTGTTTAGCTAGCTCATTAAACAAACAATCAGTTAGTTAGCTGTTTAGATATTTAACTAATTGACAAACAATAAAGAAGTGGAATTGAACCAGTGCATGTGTTATTATTATTGGTGTAATGACCTTCACAAGACACAACAAGATTATTACTAGTTATTGTTATAATAATTATATTTATTTTAACAGCCATAACCATAATACTGCTTATTACAATTAGTGTAAATAAGATATTTGTCAGTAATTTATTAATCAAATAAAAAGCTTTACAGTTACAATTTAAATTGATATTTTGGGCCCACAGCTATAGTAGAATACATTTGCCCAAGATACCATTCAAGTGTTTTTTTACCATAGCCTAGGATTGACCAAAGCCTTGCAAATAAGTTTGGTTACCAGAAACTGAAAGAAACCAGTTGTGTATGTATGCATATTCATATCTGTGTGCGTGTATGCGTGTGTATGTGTGTGTGTATGCATATTCATATCTGTGTATGTGTATGTGTGTGTATGCATATTCATATCTGTGTATGTGTGTGTGTGTGTGTGTGTGTGTGTGTGTGTGTGTGTGTGTGTGTTAGGGTGGAGCGAAAAATGCAACTTTCGAAACTGGTAACCAAGAATCAATATTTTGTTGCAAATTAGGGTTAAAAGAAATGTGTGTAAAGAACTTTGCAGTTAAATATTTTGTTCAGGCTCCACAATGCAATTGAAAATTTTTTTAAATCGCTATTTTTGGTCGAATTTTGAATTTCATGGATTATAAGTCATAACAAATATACATTTCTACATAGCAGAATGCTAAACAGTAAATATAGTATCCTTAAGAGGTTGCATACCAAGTTTGAATACAATTAACTAATATCTTGAGGTTCTGCACTGACTATAAAGAGAACAGGAAGGTGAACTTCTCTCCAGTGCCGCTACAACAGTCGTTATGTGTTGGCGTATGTTGTACATGCGTGAAGTTTTCTGCTTTGTACCTTGACTTTAGGCCATTGTATTAAAATTAATGATCGTGTTAAATTTAGCCTTGTTTACATTTAGTGATGACTCATAAGCTAATAACAGGTTATGATATTGAATGCCGAATATTTGGTACTCCATGTGATCTTTGCAAGTGAGTTTTGCCAACTTACAAAGATGTACTAAAATGTGTTTAATTTGAATGAGAAAAAGAAAAGAATGTATTTAAGAAAGATCCTTCAAGTAAACAAATTGTAAAGATTGTAGCAGTAAAGATAATTCTTCTTTGGCAAAAGGCATCCATCCCTTGTGTTACAATTGAGTCAGTTAAACCAAAAATCTTAAACTTATATCTAAAGTACCAAGCATTACTAAAATCTGTGAAAAATAGGAAAAATGTGCCATTGTTTCAAAGGAAGTGTAATGTGTTTAAAAACAATGCAGCAAAAGGTTTATTTGACATTTTCTGTTGCAAGTGCAACTCGTTCAAAAACTGCAATTGTAGTAGAGACAAAGAAGTACCATAGAGAGAATAAGATTTTCTACAGGATTAACAGACAAATTGAAAAATGATCATTGGCAGAATAGATCAATCAGTATCTAAACAGAACGTTCAGAGGCTGATTAGAAAAAATCAGCCATATTACAGCCACCCCTCTACATCAGCAAGGGAAAGTTTAAGATTTTCGGTTTAATTGACTCAATCGTAACACAAAGGATGGATGCCTTTTGTCAAAGAAGAATTATCTTTTCTGCTACAATCTTAACAGTTTGCTTAATTCATTTTAATGTGTGCATAATCTAGACTTCATGTAACACATATATTCGATGACCTGGTATTAAAAATAACAAGAGCACTCAGAAAGCGCAAACCTCCACCAAGGCAACATCAACGTCCTTTCAAAATTACCCGGAGATGATTTTTAAAATGAAAATATCTGAAATAACCTCAAATGAACCCGACTGCTCTCAAAAATTAAGTAAAAAAGCCGGAAAAATAATCCCGAATCCTTAACCAGTACAAGATTGCTCCCAAAATCTAATCAGTTAATGCCAGTCATGCCAAACATCCCTGAAAGTTTCATCCAAATCCATCTAGCGGTTCTTGAGATATCTTGTCCACAAACAAACAAGCAAACAAACAAACACAGCTGAAAACAATAACTCCGCCTTACATTAGGCAGAGGTAATAAAGAAAACAAAGTTGAAAAGTCTATTTATTTCACATAATTTCAAAATTTTAAGTGCATTGCGGAGCCTAAAGGTATAAATTTTAGAGCTTCAGATTTCAACATTCTTGTTTTTAATAAATTTTACAAAAGAAAATTAATTCGTAACAATGAATGCAAAAAAATAAAATGAGGAACAGCAAACATATTATAAATTGATTTTTCACTCATTATTCAAAATTTCAAGTGGACTACGGAGCCTGAAGATGTAAATTTAAGAACTTCCGGTTTTAAAACAGTTGTTTTTAAAGGATTTTGCAATAAAAAATATATTCGTAAAAACATATTTGGAAAATCTGTGTAAAAAGTACCTTTTTTGCTCCACCCTAATATACATATATATCATCATCATCATCATCGTCATCATTTAACGTCTGGTTTCCATGCTGGCATGGGTTGGATGGTTTGACGAAACTGACCAGCTGAAGGGTTGTTCAGACTCCATGTCTGTTTTGGCATGATTTCTATGGCTGAAGGCCCTTCCAAACATCAACCACTTTACAGAGTGTACTGGGTACTTTTACGCAGCACTGGCACAGGTCTTTTTTGCACAGCACTAGCACTTACAAGCCCACAAGAGAAGGGATGCTCAGCTGGTGGGGTTGCAAAGGACAAGCCTGTATGCAAGGGCAACCACGCTTTTACTTAGCTTGAAATGTCTTTTCAAGCACAACATCTATTTTCCATGCTGGTAAGGTGCATTCCAAGGTTTTGAGACTTTCTTAGAAAAAGTAGTTATAAATGTCCAAGATTACTGTAATTTTAGTGTATCATTACTATACATCTAATAAGCCAACCTGTCAATTCTTGTTGCTCCATTGAAGGAGATACCTGTAAGAGCACTTTGAAAACACACCCTACCAAACACTGCTTGTCACATCTGACTAGTTTGCAGAATGCAGTCAGGACATTTAAAAACTTTCTACACAATAAAGTTTTGTATCAAACTGGAAAAATAATATTACAGAAACTTACATTAGAGCTGGTTGAGAAAATTCACAGTTTTCTGAATGAAGACTGCCATATATCTCTATAAAAACAATAGACATTCAGTTTGAAGTTGGTGTCACAATTGTACACAATTGTTTATGAAGATCTAAACATATACAAAAATTCATGCAAAGTTTATTTCCAGGGTGCTCAGTGATGAGAATCCTGGCAACCAACTACTTGATAGAGATGGGCATTGAAACTGTCCCTTACTCTCCCTACAGTCCAGACCTTGTTCTCTGTGATTTTTTGGTTGTTCTCCAGGCTGAATGAGAACTTCAAAGGCAGTCCGTTTTGAAGGTAAAGAATGCTGTGACAAGGGTCCTGGACACCTTCACTTTGGGAAATTTCCATGGAGCCATCACAAAGTGGCTGAAGTGCTACAAGTGCATGAAAGTCAGAGGATCCTATGTCTCTCCTGAAACAGTCTAAAAACTTCTGGGATGCACCTTGTACATCATCAGCATCAAAAGCGGAAGCATTTAGCATCTGTCTTCCATGCTACCAAGGGTGGAGAGTTTGACAGGAGCTAGTAAATGAGAGAACTGCACCAAATTCCACTGCTTGTTTTGATTTGATTTCTATGGCTGGATGCCAACCACTTTACAGAGTGAGCTGGGCACTTTTTTACATGGCACCAGCACCAGTGAGGTCACCAAGGAGCCTGCAAAACAAAGATCCTTTGAAAGTGGGTCAATATTGAAGCAAGTGGCTTTGTGCTCGGTGATCAGATGTTAGAGTATGACAGAGGAACTGAAACAAGTAAAGGAGATACATGGTTACCCCAGTCAGAAAGAGAGAAAGAGAGGGGGAGGAGAGAGAGCAAGAATGAGAAAGAGTGAGAGTAAGAGGGAGCAAGCAAGAGAGAGAACAAGACTGAAAATGAGTGAGAGAGATGGTGACAATGTGCCAGTGCATGCTTCTAAGGTACAAGAATGAGAATATAAATGGGATGGTAAACGACTGTCCAGGGTGCATGAGTAGGGAGTTCACATGAATGCAAAGGGGTGGGGCAGAGTAATACAGTGAATGGTGAAACCTGGTAATGTAGAGAGGATGACAACAGGATAGCAATGATACAGTTGGCAGGGCAGAAAGGACAGAATTGGGCTGCAGGAGTGGGGAGGGAAAGGAAAGTATGGTGCATGAAGAAGAGATGCATTTTGGTTTACTGGGATGTGAAAAACTTAATGTTATATGCGGGTGGAACACAGCACTTCCAGAACTCACACACACACATTGCTAAGTGATTAGGCTATATGTGTGTGTGGCTAAGTGGTTAGTGTTTCAATTCCTGGATCAGATGGTACTTGAACAGGTCATATATATATATATATATA
>NC_068983.1:98385604-98391918 GCF_001194135.2 Octopus bimaculoides
ATATACATACAGGCAGAGGCGTGGATGTGTGTTAAGAAGCTTGCTTCCCAACCACTTGGTTCCAGGTTCATTCCCACTGCGTAGCACCTTGGGCAAGTGTCTCCTGCTATAGCCTTGGGCCAACCAAAGCCTTGTGAGTGGATTTAGTAGATGGAAACTGAAAGAAGCCCATTGCATGTGTGTGTGTGTGTGTCTCTGTGTCTGTCCTTGACCTCCATTTCATCACTTGACAACCAATGCTGGTGTGTTCACATCCCTGTAACTTAGTGGTTTAGCAAAAGAGACTGATAGAATAAGTGCCTAGCTTACAAAGAATAAGTTATGTGGTTAATATCTTTGACTAAAAGGTGGCACTCCAGCATGGCTGTAGTTAAATGACTGAAACAAATAAAAGAAATAATATATATATAACATACATACACATATTCTTTATTCTTATAATTGGAGCACTGCCTTGAATTTTTAGTCAACTGAATTGAGCCCAGTACTTCTTTTTTTCTTTTTAAGAAGTGGTGCTTATTCTGCCAGTCTCTTTTATTGAACTGCTGAGTTACAGGGACACAAACACACCAACACCAGTTGTCAAGCAGTGGTGGGGAGACAAACACAGACATAAAGACACACACACATAGATTTATATATATATATATATATATATATATATATACAACAGGCTTTTTTCAGTTTCCATCTACCAAATCCACTCACAAGGCTTTGGTCAGCCCAAGGCTATTGTAAAAGACACTTGCCCAAGGTGTCACACAGTGGGACTGAACCTGGAACCATGTGATTGGGAAGAAAGTGTCTTACCACACACCCACATCTACGCCAATGTATAAAATACTACTCATATCAAGAAAACATCATCAGCCCATATGCCCACTTAGTCGTGAGCAGCTCACTAATACCAAGGATCACATCCTTAACATAGCCAAGACCACATCCTAATGACTGGCCTTTCTCTTTAAACCCCAACAATTATTGATGCCCTACAAAGCTCAAGTGAGGACCAAAATGGATTATTGCACTCACATCTGGTACAGCGATACTTCTGCACACACAGGCATCATAAACTACATCCATTCAACAGATTGGCATGAAGTTACTAACAGATACACTCCGACCTCTAACTCACCAATTGCACTATCTCTTCTTTCTAGCTTTCCCAGATCGCTGGCCCTTTGAAATTCACCCCCTACTCCTACCTTTCAGATGTCAACAGACAATGGTTCAATAGGAACATTAATGGTATTAATCTAACCACTTTAGGAGAGCCTGCAAATGCCATAGGCACAACTTATTTCACCAGACCCAGCAAACAGAAGAAAAAAAAAGACACTGTTCAAACAACCATATTGTGGCCTCCCTTCTTTCTGTCGTCTGCTTATTGTCACAAAGGCGAGGGTAAAACTAAAAAAAATGAAATTTTGAAGGACAATTTTTTCCAAATGCCAAATCTCTAAATTTCAAAATACGCAATTCAAACAAGATAAGAATTTAAAAAAGAAATTGAAAACAAAAAAATTTGGAGTGGTGGAATGGAAACTAAAATTTTGAAATGCTGTATTTCGAGCAAAATCGTCGAGTCTATTGTTGAAAAGGTAAGAATCTGAAAAAAATTTCGATAATAAGAGTAACTATTGGTAGAGTGAGTATCCAACACGTCAACTAGAAGTAAAAAGTATGTATGTCCGAGGTCGGACATCTTACAGAGGTTTTTAAAAAATAATAATAAAGGGAGAGCAGCAAACATTGACAAGCCTTGTTTGTCTAGTGATTATCGTTCTTTATCCTGTCTCGTATGCTTGATGTACAAATAAAAATAATCTTTTCTACTATAGGTAGAAAGGCCTGAAATTTGGTGGAAGGGGACGAGTCGATTACATTGACCCCAGTGTTTCACTGTTACCTTATTCATCGACCCAGAAAGGATGAAAGGGAAAATCCACCTCGGCGGAATTTGAACTCATTACGTGGCGACGGGCGAAATACCGCTAAGCATTTCGTCCAGCGGTGTTAACGATTCTGCTAGCTCGCCAAAATACTAACATAAATGTCAAACTTAAGATTCGTAACGAGGAGAAATAGGAAATTATCGCTTGGGTATTTCTTTTCCCTGGCGACATCAATAAAATAAAATGACAACTCAATCTTTCCAAAAAGGAGAAAAATTCACATGCAAACCATATAACATGTTCGGAGTATATACATTATTTATAAGTTACAAAATTAGTTATCTCAAATAGATTACAAACCAGAAAAGTATTTTAACATTGTGTGTATGTGTTAATTATATTCATATATGTTGAAAGCTAATCTAATGTGAACGAAGAATGCAAAAACTCAGTGGATTGCAAAACTGATACATATTTTTTTAGAAAAAATACTCGATCCTCGAGGATCTACAATATTTCATATATATATATATATATATATATATATATATATATATATATATATGAAATTATAAAAATATAAATATATGATTTTGTACATGTAAAATTTATTTCAAAAGCGCCTCCATTCGCTTATAAATGGCTTCTTTTCTGCTCCAACTAGAATGGAGCGGTCTCTTGTTATGTACATCAGCCTTGCCATTATCACAATATAATCAATAATTTCTAACGTTAGGGCAAGGCCACATAAAGAGCTCATTCACTTAAATCTTATCCCAGCTTTTTATTTTATCAATCTCTTCTGGATTTCAACACAAAAATGAAATTAGTTGTCAGTTGGTAATTATTAAGCAGGCTAATAAAGGCTCATCTTTTAATGATAATTGTTAATAAAAATGACATGTTCGAACAGACCGGGAATTCATTATTCAAGAAAATTGAAGTGCAGCGGGAGTTCAATAAAAAAAATAATAAATCGAAGCACACGAACATAGTACAATTTTGTTTTTCTTTCTATTCAAATGACTGATGCTGTCATTGACCACCATCGATCTCCTATTTCGGTTATCCTGACTTAGATGACATGAACTATTCAAATGTGTTATTCAACTGTGTGTGTGTGTTAGATGACACAAAAACATATCTGTGATTAAATGAAAAATGACATATCGTGTAGCTGAAAAAGAAAATGACAAACAAATATTGTATGACTGAAAAGGAAAATATCAATATATTTATACATATTAATAAGACTTACATATATATGTGTGTGTGTGTATATAATACTTCAGTTAGCATTTAATTTTCATAGATTTTATTAGAATGGTGCAAAAATAGATACAACTGAAATGCTAAATATAAATATGGCTTATTACCCATGGTTTTATTACAAAGACGAGAATGACCTAGATCTTTTAAAGATGGCGGCTGGATGTTTGGTTAGCTCTTCTTTACTACACAACCCTTACACAAACACACAATGTTTTTTTCTGTCTAATTCTTTATTATATTTAAAACAAATTTTTTTATCTTTTTGTCATCTGAAAATATTTCAAATGTTACAACAATTAAAAAAAAACCTTAAATATATAAACGTTGGTCCCTCAATCAACACTGCCTGCATTTTTCTATACTACATGTTTAAATCTGTTGACGACTTCCATCCATCGTGATATAATGGCAGTGCTGCTGATTTTTGTTTTTATATACAGTAATATTTTCACTAAAGTTCTGGGAACTTGACAGAAATTTAGCTTGTATTTTTTGTGGGGGGAACATTTCTAATTTTTTTTAGAATATTTCATTAGCTTTAATACACGTGTGTGTGTGTGTATTATATACACATTATAGACAGATGTGTGTGATATATATATATATATATATATATATATATATATATATATAAACGCGCGCACACATACACACAGAAATATATATAACTTTCAAAATAATTATATACAATAAATTGTCAGGATTTTATTTTATCAAAAATTCAAAAATTCTAATTATTAAAATACAATTTTAAAATAATACCTGTATAACTAAAATTCATTACGAAACATTAGGTCGAGATGAAAGATTTGAGGCTTTTTTCTAAATTGTATTGCATTTCATCAAATGGAAAATTTATTAATAACAGAAATATTTAAGCGAAAGGGAATTCATAAAATATAACCATTTTCCTTTCATCGTTTGTTTTTAGATTGCTTGATTATTATATACAAAAACTAGCTCTTACAATAGATAGGCGCCTATGGCGGAATTGATTCTGTTGCAATTTATTCAGGCTAGGTCTCCAGGTCAGAGGATAAATTCAGCCCCTACTCTCCAGCAGAATCGGAAACCCTGACAAGAGGTCATGAACGATGCACTTCTTAGCTGTACGTGATAAACAAAAATGAAATTTAAAAACTGCTGTAAATGTATTAAGCATTATATACAGCAAGATAACTATACTTTTAGACATTACTATATACACATAACATACAAACGTGTGTGTGTGCGTGCTATCTATCTATCTATATACATACACACACACACACACACACGGGTAAGTACATAAGTGCAAAACAATGTGGAAAAGATAGTACTCGAATACCAAGGGTAGAGTAATATGCTTTATATAAAAGCTGCAAAATGTTCACAGAACTGTTACGTTCCTGTTCGTCGAACAGTTTTCATGAATATACACATAAACAGCAAGTATATATACATACATACATATATATTATATATAGACTGAAGATCTAAAGGTCCCTAGTTCGATCCCGGGTTTCGGCATCCGGTGGTTGGCACAATTTTTCACGGTGGTGCTCCAGCATGACCACAGCCACTTGGCTGAAACCCATAAATAAATATATACACACACACACACACACAGACCAAGTCAAATTTATTCCATATTACTACATTGCACAGTCAACTGTAAACTATATTCCACAATAATACATAATGCAGCAAAGCTTTAACTGTCCTGTATGTCTGTAACGGCACCATTATGAATACACATATTTTGCTTATAAGACGACATACAGCAAGAAGTAATTTTGATTAAATATAAATCCTCTGAGAATATAAGTTTTAATCACAAATGCTTAATCAAAACACAATAAAATCCTTAGAGAGAAAAGAAGATGCGCTGTCCTGAAAGATAAATGGCGCGTGTGTGTGACCAGTTCCATTGAAGAAAGAACAGCTTGTCCGTAATATATTTCTGCCACTACTATGACTATCTTAGTAGTCAGTTTACCCTCATTACCTGATTAGATGTATTATGTAGGAGGAACCACATGGCATTGCTAAAGAAATATAGAGGGACGTTTATGCGGAAATTTTTACCGGAAAAAACGCGAAAAGTCCCCATTCAATGATATTTAATTAGTATTCTACTCCTTTTTATTTTGGTAATAGAATACTGTTTTTATGATTTACGTTTTACAATTGGAGAGGTTATGAGACTCGACAAATGTTTGTGTGTGTCTGTGTGTTCATAGCACACACTGTACATGAACACACATTGTTCGTGTTAGAATATAAACACATACTGTTCGTGTTAGCATATGAACGAACACACACTCACACAGCATTTAGCACGCAGGTACTCAGTCACGTTTACAAACACACGAAAAACCTTTTTCTCTTTCTTTCCTTCTCTCTCTCTCACACACACAAAGCACAATTATATGTACACAGATATTGGTGTGAATACACTAATACACACAATCTAATATGCACATACACAAACTAAAGACCAATTTAATATGTATTTCACCATAACCTTTGCTTGACTCAACTAGTTACGTAGAACAAAATAACAGTTAGGGTGTGTGTCTCTATGCCTTACAGTTAGTTAATTGTGATAACGAAGGATAGCTGTTTTTCGTGATCGCTTGGCTTCCTATATACAGCAACCAAACCTCCCCTTTATATTATTACTTTTAAAAATTATAGGACACACTTGATAATGTAGGCCTGTCTGTTCAATGAAGATTCACCTTGGGTTAAACAATAACGACCTGAATTATAAGTAAATAATCTCTTTCCCTTATAACATCATATAATCTCTTTCGTAACTCACACACACGCACTTGTGTGTACACAAGAAGTTTGCTTCCAAACCACATAGTTTTGAGTTCAGTCCCACTGCGTGACGCCTTGAGCAGTTGTATTCTCGAATCCATGTAAAAAAAAAAAAGTCACAGGAAAAAAAGTCACGGTAATAAAGTCACAGGAGTTTTGTCCGGGGATGGGGGGTATCCGAGGAGGTTTATCCGGATCCCATAAATTAATTGTGACTTTTTTTCCTGTCACTTCATTACCAGTCACTGTATTCTCCTATAGCGTTGGGCTGACCAAAGCCTTCTGAGTAAACTAAGTAGAAGGAAGCTGTAAGAAGCCCGTCTGGAGGGGGGATTTTAT
>NC_068983.1:98392278-98392593 GCF_001194135.2 Octopus bimaculoides
TATATATATATATATATATGTATGTAGTGGTGCTCCAGCATGACCACAGCTGCATGGCTGAAACAAGTAAAAGAATGAAAGAGATATATATATTATGTGTGGCTGTGTGGTAAGAAGCTTGATTCCCAACCACATGGTTCCAGGTTCAGTCCCACTGCATGGCACCTTGGGCAAGTGTCTTCTACTACAGCTTCAGGCCAACTAAAGCCTTGTGAGTGGATTTGAAAGACGGAAACTGAAAGAAGCTCGTCTGTATATATATATATATATATGTATATATATATATATACATATATATATATATATATATATCAA
>NC_068983.1:98392603-98393675 GCF_001194135.2 Octopus bimaculoides
TATGTATATATATATATATACATATATATATATATATATATCAAAATGAAGCAATAACACAATAGAGGGCATCTGTCTAAAACGTTCAGACAGATAGACGATACAAAGATGAACAAGAGAAACAACAATGAGATACATATATGTCTGTATTTGTCCCTCCACGATCACTTGACAACCAATGTTGGCATGTTTATGTTGATGTAACTTAGCGGTTTAGCAAGAGAGACCGATAAAATCAGTACTAGGCTTACAAAGAATAAGTCCTAGGGTGGATTTGTTCGACTAAAAGTGGTCTTCCAGCATGGCTACAGTGAAATGACTGAATACCATCATCATCATCATTTAACGTCTGCTTTCCATGATAGCATGGGTTGGACGATTTGACTGAGGACTGGCGAACCAGAAGGCTGCACCAGGCTCCAATCTTACCTGGCAGAGTTTCTATGGCTGGATGCCCTTCCTAACGCCAACCACTACGAGAGTGTAGTGGGTGCTTTTACATGCCACCGGCACAAGGGCCAGTGAGGCGGTACTTGGCAACGGCTACGCTCAACATGATGTTTTTTACGTGCCACCTGCACAGGAGCCAGTCTAGCGGCACTGGCAACGACCTCACTTGAATGTTTTTCATGTGCCACCGGAACAAGTGCCAGGATAAAATCAATTAATAATCAGTGCCCAGCATGTAATACAAACCATACAGGTAAAAATTAATATGAAGATATAATTATAATTAAAGATACTGAAATGGTTGTTTTTTGAAGTGGCTTTTAGAATCATTTGACATCTATCTCTAGCATGTAAGTGCTGTTTCTCAGTACCCTTAATTATATATATATATATATATCATCATCATCATCGTTTAACGTCCGCTTTCCATGCTAGCATGGGTTGGACGATTTGACTGAGGACTGGTGAAACCGGATGGCAACACCAGGCTCCAATCTAATTCGGCAGAGTTTCTACAGCTGGATGCCCTTCCTAACGCCAACCACTCAGAGAGTGTAGTGGGTGCTTTTACGTGTCACCCGCACGAAAACGGCCACGCTCGAAATGGTGTCTTTTATGTGCC
>NC_068983.1:98394144-98394649 GCF_001194135.2 Octopus bimaculoides
GCTATCCTCATCCATTCTCACCACATGTCCATACCAGCGCAATCGTCTCTCTTGCACACCACTACTGATGCTTCTAATGTTCAGCTTTTCTCTCAAGATACTTACACTCTGACGGGTATTCACATTGACATTACACATCCAACGCAGCATACTCCCTTCATTCCTTGCAAGCTTACGTATGTCCTCAGCAGTTACAGCCCATGTTTCACTGCCATGTAGCATGGCTGTTCGTACGCATGCGTCATACAGTCTGCCTTTTACTCTGAGTGAGAGTCCCTTTGTCGCCAGCAGGGGTAAGAGCTCTCTAAACTTGACCCAGGCTATTCTTATTCTAGCAGCTACACTTTCAGCGCACCCACCCCCACTACTAACTTGGTCGCCCAGATAGCGGAAGCTATCGACTACCTCTAGTTTTTCACCCTGGAATGAGATAGAAGTTGTTTCCTGTTTGTTTACAGTCTTTATTGCACCTGAACATCTGCCACAAACAAAAACTAACTTGCTA
>NC_068983.1:98395956-98397143 GCF_001194135.2 Octopus bimaculoides
ATCATCATCATCATCATCGTTTAACGTCCGCTTTCCATGCTAGCATGGGTTGGACGATTTGACTGAGGACTGGTGAAACCGGATGGCAACACCAGGCTCCAATCTAATTTGGCAGAGTTTCTATAGCTGGATGCCCTTCCTAACGCAACCACTCAGAGAGTGTAGTGGGTGCTTTTACGTGTCACATTTCTCTCCTACAACATCACTATTCTCTCTCCTACACTGTCTTGCAACACGAAATACCTCAGGTCTTTGGTCCTCACGGCGCAGAACATTGGCAAATCTTTTCTTATCTGCTTCCCCTCTGGCTAAATAAACCTGTCGCCTAGCCTCCCTTCTGGTTTTGGCATTTATAAGCCGGCCTCTTTCCCTATTTCTGGCGAGGATGTAGTCGATTTGGCTAGAGTGTCTGCCGGAGCGGTAGGTGACTAGGTGACTGGCAGGTTTCCTGAAGTTGGTATTGCAGACCATAAGGGTTTTGTTATACGATGCCGTATTCTACAATCCTTTAAATAATAATAATAATGGTACTTTTATATAAGCTCAAAGCTTATGGCATTCACCGTGCAATGACTAAGGAAAATAGTCCAATAACGAGGCATATAAGCACTCGACAGAAAAAAGAAGGCCTTCCCATCTGCGTGTGAAGGTAACACACTTAGTGATGTTAACAAAGGGATGTGGGTTCGCGTCCCACGCAGATGGGGAAAGCCCTCCTCCTTCTGTTGAGGGCTTATATGCTCTGTTATTAGACTATTTTCGTTAGTCATTGCACGGTGAACTGCATAAGCCTCAAGCCTACATAAAAATACCATTATTATTATTTACAGGATTGTAAAATACGGCACCGAATAATAAAGCCATTCGCACCGAAAGCATATATATATATATATATATATATAGCCTCAGGCTGACCAAAATCCTGTGAGTGGATTTCGTACTCAGAAACTGAAAGAAGACTGTTGTATATATGTGTATATTTGTGTATGTGTGTACCTGTGTCTTGTGTTTGTATCTCCACCATTGCTTGACAACTGATGTTGCTGTGTTTACATTCCTGTAACTTAACGGTTTGGTAAAAGACACTGACAGAATGGGTACTAGGCTTACAAAGAATAAATCCTGTGGTTGATTTCTTCGACCAACGGCGGTGCTCCACCATGGTCGCAGTTACATGACTGAAACAA
>NC_068983.1:98398034-98408879 GCF_001194135.2 Octopus bimaculoides
TTAATTTAATTCATAGCTAAAGTGACAAAAAAAAAAAAAAACCCCCACAAAGTACAGGTGTTTATGACAAACCATATTATTTTGCCAACCGTGTTTACAGATAAAAGTACAAAGTACATAAGGAATTAGAGAATGAACATTCTCTAATTCCTTATGTACTTTGTACTTTTATCTGTAAACACGGTTGGCAAAATAATATGGTTTGTCATAAACACCTGTACTTTGTGGGGTTTTTTTTTTTTTTTTTTTTTGTCACTTTAGCTATGAATTAAATTAATGAATTCAACGGGATACACTGTCTGCAAGTAGTTGGGTTCAGCATATGATCCTCCATTTTCTAATTGATATATATAAATAATAATTATTTCTCATCATCATAATCGCTTAACGTCTGCCTTCCATGCTGACATGGTTGGGATGGTTTGATAGGAGCCGGCCAGGAAGAAGCCTGCACAAGATTTCTGTAACTGTTTTGGCAGGATTTTTACAGCTGGAGGCCCTTCCTAACACCAACCACTTTGGAGTGTGGACTAGATACTTTTTAACTGGCACCTGCACTGACAGGGTCACCAAGTAACCTTCAAAACATAAATCTTTTAAGAAAGATGGGGGCTTTGGAGGGGGTGATCTTGTGTCAGATGATGAAAGGCAGAGACAGAGAGGCAGAAACAGGTGTGTTGCTGTAGAGGAGGTACAAGGTTACCTGGTCAGAGAAGGAAGAGAAAGGGGGGAGAGAGAGAGGGAGAAAGAGAGAGCGATCAGGAATCAAGACAGAAATAGGTGTCCTGCTGCAAAAGCAATACATAGTTAACCTTAGCAATGATACAGAGGAACAGGGCTATGAGGACAGGCTTGGTGGGGTGAGAGGCAGGCATAGTGAATGAAGGAGGAAATGTGAGGAAGAGAAGAAGTGTAGAGATGTAGATTGGTTTGTCAATGTAGGGTGTGTGAAATGTTTTCTTGTTACATGTGAGTGGAACACACAGGTCAGGAGCTAGCAGAGAGCTAGTGGGACAGGGCCAAGAGGACAGGATTGGGGAGTGGGAGGTAAGCATAGTACATGAAGTGGAAATGCGAGGAAGAGAAGAGACGTAGAGATGTAATTTGGTTTGTTGTGGTAGAGAGTGTGAGAAGTTTTCTTGTTAAGTGTAGGTGAGACACCCAGTACTTCTAGAACAGTTTTGGTGACATGGGCAGGTCTTCTCAAGAACCTCATATCACCAGACATCTCAGTCCATATATATGTATGTATATACATGTATATATATATATATATATATATATATATATATATATATATATATATATATATATATATATATATATATTGGGGTGTCTGGAAAGTTTGTGCCGATTTATAGTAGCTTACCTTTCAACTTATTTTAGAACATGGTTGAGTCCATAAGATAGGATTTGACTACACCTCCATTTAGAGCACAGTTCAAGCTATCTTTTCGAGGAAGGTTTATGTTCCTATAACCTGTGTTAATTCTGTAACCCTTTAAAATGCAAGATAAGAAAGTTTATTTTCGGCACTTGATGCTTTTCTTTTTCTGTAAAGGGAAAAATGCCTCACAAGCAACCAAAGAAATATGCGCAGTTTACGGTGATGTCTCTTTATCCAAAAGAACTGTACAGAAGCAGTTCGCAAGGTTCCAAGCTGGAGATTGTAGCCTTATTAATAAAGAGTGATCAGGCAGACCATCCACTACAGATGATAACCAAATCAAGTCATTAATTGAGAATAACCCACATTGCACAATCTGAGAATTGGCAGAAAGCCTCAACCTATCAAAATCCGTCATTCATGAGCACCTGGTAAAGCTTGGGTACACAAATCGCTACGATGTTTGGGTACCACATGAGTTGAGTGAGAAGAATCTTTTGGATCGCATTTCCATCTGTGATTCACTTTATAAATGGAATGAAAACGCACCTTTCTTAAAGCAAATTGTGACAGGTGAGGAGAAATGGATTATCTACCGAAATGTTCAGAGAAAGCGATCCTGGAGTAAGCAACATGAGCCACCCTTAGCCACCCCAAAAGCGAGTCTTCACCCTAAAAATGTTTTGCTTTGTGTCTGGTGAGATTGGAAAGGAATTCTGTACTATGAGCTTCTCCCAAGTAGCCAGACAATTAATTCTGAGAAATACTGCACACAACTGGACGAGTTAAAAGCAGCAATTCAAGAGAAACGTCCAGAATTGGCCAACAGGAAGGGTGTTGTTTTCCAACATGATAATGCAAGATCGCACATTTCTTTGGGAACCAGACAAAAATTGCTGCAGCTCAGCTGGGATGTGTGACCCCACCCTCCTTCTATATTCACCAGATGTTGCTCCTTCAGATTTCCACTTATTCAGGTCTCTGCAGAATAGTCTTAATGGTAAACATTTCAATTCCTTGGATGACATAAAAAAATACCTTGATGAATTCTTTGCCATGAAACCACCACAATTCTGGGAAGAGGGTATTTTCAAGTTACAGGAAAGATGGAGACGCACTGTGCAACAAAATGGTTCATATTTGGTTGATTAAAAATGTAATGGCAAGTATTTATTGATCTTTTTCTTTCCTTTAAAAATTGGCACGAATTTTCCGGACAACCCAATAGATCTATATATTTGTGTGTGTAAAATCATTTTATGCCTTGTTTTCCATGCTAGCACAGTTTGGACAAGATGTCACATCTAAGTCATATACTCACATTCTATTTGCAGTGGGGATAGGATGTCCTTCCAATCACCAACAACTTTCCTGTGTATTTTTCACACTGATGTCCAAATTATAAAAAAAGAGAAATTTCCTTCTTCACCCCACCCAATTAAATTTAAAATTATCTTAATTTTAACATGGTTATTTGTCAAATCCCTTTCAATCTTCACCCCACACCACCCCCATAAAAAACACAGTACTTAGTCCAGCTAAAGACGTTATCACATCCCTTGTCACAGTCTTTTCTGCTGCAAACTGTCTCCATTAGTTTGTTCATTGACAGACTAGAGATTGTCATGTCTCCAACATGACTAAAGAGAATTTCCTTAGAATAACATATCTCTCAAAATGCTGTTATAACTGCTTAACACATCTCTTGGATCTTGTTAAATTTCTTTCGTCTATTTTTCATATTTTCTACACTGATAGAACTTCTTTATTATTAATTTCTAGAAAAAAAAATGAATCCAATTTTTATCATCAGCTTGCATAACTACATTTTTAAAAAAAATAATCTGGTGAAAATTTGAAATACTTCAAGTGGTTGAAAGAAATTTAATATGATCCAAACATTTTATCACAAGTCACTTTTCTTAGAATTCTCATATTCGTTCATATTCTTACCCTCTTTCCTTTTCTATCATTATTGTCTCTTGGTCATGTTGCCTCAGGCAAATAGAAATAATGTAGAACTGAAAGGATGTTTTTCTTGTTTAGCTAGGGGACACAAAAAACCTCATTTGTGTTGCTACCATGATAAAATGCATCCAGTACACTCTCTAAAGTGGTCGATGATAGGAAGGACATCTAACCATAGAAATCAGAATAAAAAATGAAACACATGAGCAAGATGTGGTTCCCAAACTATCTTGGAGGACAATAACTTGGCACAAGAACTGACTCAGACTGTGCCAGTCCATCCAACCCATGCCAGTCCATCCAACCCATGCCAGTCCATCCAACCCATGCCAGCATGGGAAATGAACATAAAATGATGATGATGATGTACACAAAGGTTTGATTCTATCTTCTACATCCTTCTTTATTTACATTAGTGACATAATACCCTAACAATGCACACAACCATAGTTACAAGTGTGGCTGGTGAGGTAAGTAGCTTGCTTTCCTACCATGTAGCTTGGGTTCAAGTCTTATTGTGCAGTACCTTGGACAAGTATATTCTACTACAGCCCCAGGCTAACCAAACCCTTGTGAGTGGATTTGGCTGACAAGAAGTGAAAGAAGCCCAACATTTGTGTGTGTGTGTGTGTGTGTGCGCGCACATGCATGTAAGTGTGAGTGCACGTGCACATTTGTACTGTATTTGTCCCCTACAACCACTTGACAACCGATGTTGGTTCCATTACATCCCCATAAGTTAGTGGTTTGGCAAAAGAGACCAATAGAATAAGTACCAGACTTGAAAACAATAAGTACTGAGTTGATTTTTGTTTGACCAAACCTTTGAAGGCAATGCCCCAGAATGACTGCAGTCCAGTGACTGAAACAAATAAATGTTATGTCTCTTTCTCTGACTTTAAGCACAAAGATGTCCTCTACATACTTCATCCTAGACCTACACTGACACCATAAATAAAGACTTTGAGAACATCTTTCAAGAGGAACATTAAAAACCCAATCTCTTTCATCAACCAAAGACCTAGTGCCTAAACATATCTGGAAAACAATCTAGTGCTTCACACTGTCTTATCATGAACAACATACAACTAAAGCAATGTTCCTCAACCATTTTTTTTTTACCTATGGACCCCTTTGATTCCTATTTTACTGAGATGAACCCTCCTAACCATTTGATGTTTCAAAAATCATATATTTTTATAATTAACCTGTTAGCATTCAGATTAGCCTGTTAAATGCGATACTTATTTATTCATATTATTTTGAACTAATCATGCATTATCTTATAGCATTGAGACTGATGATGTGATTGTTTATTTCTTAAAATGACATAGTAGGATAGGTGTGAGAGGTTAGATATAGCCAATTTGAACATAAAACAGGTAGAATATTTAGGGCTGATATGGCTGGTTTAAATGCTAAAGGGTTAAATATTATTAGGTTTTGTATTAAAAGATGCTTGAAATATTGTATAATGTAGAAGTATAATAAATTTATTTCAAATAAATTTTACCAACAAAATTTTATATGGACCCCCAAGAGTCATATAGACTGTGGTTGAGAACAACTGAACTAAAGCTTTCAAAGTCACAACAAATACAGAACCTGAGAATTTCATATGTGTTTTCATAGCAACCCCAACATCTGTAGCATTGTCAAAATTGTATCACAAAACTAGAATTTCCCTTTAAGGTCTGGAAATACTTTAGCCCTGATCAAGCAAATCCATATTGGATTACTGTTTAAAATGTACTGAATAGTGCGACTATTCTATGAGCAATCATCTTTGACTACATCTAAAAGGAAGATTGCTAAAGATTCTGTCTGTAACACATAACACAACCACAATTAACTCCTCTCTCTCTCTCTCTCTCTCTCCCTCTCTCTCTCTCTCTCTCTCTCTCTCAGTAGCTCCGCTGAACTAGCATGGTGCATTACACTCTCCACTCAAGCCCACTCAACACTCTTGAGTAAATAGGGTATAATATCTCAAGCTTGGTAATGTCATACCTCCAGACTCGTGATGTATCTCCAGATTCAGTTCTTGGACTACTCTTCTTAAAGAATTACATAAATAATTAGCATAATGTTACACATTTAAAACTAGTCCATTTTGCTTGTGGAAATGAAAAGCCCAACAGTGAATTAACCATTTAGCATTGAGATCACTACACTAAAATGTAATGTTTACTTATTCAAGCTGTTTTGAATTAACCATGCATTATCTTCATTGTCATCATCATCCAGTGTTTTAAATCTGGGTTTTGTCCTTGTTAACGGGGGTGGCTGGATCTACCTCAATGCCATAGCAACCAAGGTAAGCAGGTGCAGCCCACCCCAACCTTTCGGCTGGCTGGCTGGTGCCCATTCTCCTTTGCTATCATGAGGCTTTTTTGGAGCTGGATTTTCTAAGGGAAGCATGCCTTTGCTTACTCCCAACCTCAGTTTCTATACATGAGTGGTCCCAAGACCAAGGCTTCTACCATGATTTTCAAGAAATGTGGTGGAAAACTAGCTCAGGAAGGTGACTCCCTGAGACCCCTTTCAGAGCCCCACTACCTATCTTGTAGCTTTGAAATTCTGATGATATGATTATTAATTTTTAGAATGACATTGTAGGGTAGGCATGAGAGGCTAAATCTGGTTAGTTTGAACATAAAACAGATACAATACTTGGGCCAGTTTAAATGTAAAGGGTTAATTAATGAATCAATATATCAGATTAGCTTAATAATTCAGGAAACCTGTATTAAGCAGTAAAAAAAAAAGTAGAGCAAAACAATGCTTTCTAAAATATCTAACCATCTAAGAGATAAGTTGTGAATTTTTGATAAGATAATTTTTTGGGCTATGTAACAGCTAGGTTTAATTTCCAATATTTATGTTTACACTATGATTTAATTGGTGTGTTCACTGATTATCATCAAGTGTGTACATAATATCATACTATTTTTAACCCTTAAACATTCAAATTACTCTGTCAAATGTAATGCTTATATATTCCCTTGTTTTGAATTACTTGTGCATTATCTTGTAGCTGTGAGATTACTATGATGTGATTGATTTTTTTCAAAACGACATTGTAGGGTAGGTACAAGAAGCCAGATTTGTCCAGTTTAAACATACAACAGGGAGAATTTTGGCGAGATATGGCCAGTTTAAAATGCTAAAGGGTTTAGCTAAGAGTAAGAACATTCTTATTGTCAAGGTTTTCAGATGCATTTAGTTTACACCATTCTTTTTTTCTTGCTGGATCTGGATGAAGGAGCAATACTCATGACCTTTGCAAGCTCTTTACGATCAGTGGGATATTTTTTGTTTCTAAATTTAGGGACAAGGCCAGCAATATGAGGTGAGAGGGTTTATCAATTACATCTTATCAATTACAGCTTACTTATAAATAATACAAAATTAAATTAGAAAGAATCAGAAATAGTGATACTCCATCTTATCATTTACAAAGTTTTGATAAATTAAAGATAAAATTAAGTAAGAAGCAACTGGTTTATCAAGATAACCTAAAAAATATCAAATGATAAAATTGTTCTATTAAAACATGTAAAAATGTTCCTTCTTACAAATCTAATAATTCCATATTTCTCTCATTTGCAGTTATAAAATATTACAATTAAGCTTGTACTTCCAGAAAATGACAGTAGGAAGAATTCATTAGTAATTAATCACAAAGAAGGCTACGATTTAAGCTGATGAGGTCAGAATAAGACTTGATGTTGTTTCTTGTACTTGCCAAAGAAAATGAGAATAAAAGAAGCTGACCATATCATTGAAAAAGTCATGAATGACAATGAAAGACTTTGGTTATCACATTTTGAATGATTGAATAACTGATGACAAGGTGCTGAAAGTTCCTGGCTTTAAGGGTATTGTGAAAGACCTATTTGAAGGCCCAAGTTTCTCAGTTCTTTTATAGGGCATAGGAAGACTGAAGGACTGCTGCAATAAGTGTGTGAATTTGAGAGGGGAATATCTTGAATAAAATCATAATTAACTCATCCTCCTGTATTTTCTTATACCCAAAGCCAGGAACTTTTCAGTACTCCCTTGCATATAATTAATCAAACAATCAATTAGTTAATTGGTCAAATAGCAAACCAATCAATGAATGATAATAAAGAAGTGAAAATGAAACAGTGCATGTTTTTATTATTGGTATAATATAATCTGTTTTAACACACAAGTTCACATTAAATATCTTGCAAACCACACACAAAAATGAATGTGGCTGTGTGGTAAGAGGCTTACTTCCAAATCACATGGTTCTAGGTTCACTACCATTGTGTGACACCTTGGGCAAGTGTCTTCAGCTATAGCCCCAGGCTGACCAAAGCCTTGTGATTGGATTTGGTAGGCAGAAATTAAAGAAGCCTGTCACATGTGCGTGTGTGTGTGTGTGTGTGTGTGTTTATCCCCCACCACTGCTTGACAACTGGTGTTGCTTTGTTTATGTACCCATAACTTAGCAGTTCAGCAAAAGCAGCAGATAAAATAAGCACCAGGCTTAAAACTAAGTACAGAGGTCAATTCATGTTACTAAAATTCTTAAAAGTAGTGCCCCAGCATGGCCAGAGTCTTATGACTGAAACAAGTAAAAGATATAAAATAATCATTGTTTTTTTTTTTACATTGTTTGTATCCTATATAGTAAATATATTATCAGCAGCATAATGTTACATCTACTTTTCCATACAGGCATGGGTTGGACAGGTCACTTCTAACTCAGTATTATCATAGTCATATCACAGTATTAACTACTACTATTTCGCTTATTCTGAATATAAAAATCTCATCTTCCTCATTTGAATGACCACTTTTCCATGCTTGCATGGATTATACAGAATTTGTTGAGGTGGATTTTCTATGGCTGGATACCGTTCCTGTTGCCAACCCTCACCTGTTTCCAAGTTTGGTTATATTTCCCCATAACTAGACATGTTTTTCATGGATGACTGAAAACACAGGACACTACTTGCATAATGGTGACACTCACAACTATCATGCAATTCAAGGAGTCGGCAATAACACACATCAGGCTTCTTTCAGTTTGTGTCGACCAAATCCACCCACAAGATTTTGGTTGGCTTGAGGCTATAATAAAAGACACTTGCTCAAGATGCCACATACTAGGACAGAACCCAGAATCATGTTGTTGAGAAGCAAAATTCTTACCACATGGCCATGCCTACACTTATATTATTTAATAAAAATATCTGTCCTCATTTAAGAGTTCAGAGATAACAGAATACTAAAATCATTTGATGGAATGTTTATCAAAGAGTCGTTTTGCCAAAGATAGAACAGCTTCTATTTAAACATACATTTTTGCATTAAGAATCTTGTAAGACAAGTACAAAAAAATTATACTAAATTTATCAACCCTCTAGCATTTAATCCAGCCACTTCAGGCCCAAATATTCTACCTGTTTTATGTTCAAACTGGTCAGACCCTGCCTCTCATACAATGCCATTTTAAAAAATTTACAATCACATCATCAAAATATCAACATTACAAGATGGTAAATGATTAGTTGAAAACAATGTGAATGAATAAACATTACATTTGACAGAGTAATACAAATGCTAAAGAGTTAAACTTAATTCTATTAAAAATTCTTACTTCCTGACTTGATATTATTACTTTTTATGTTAAGGATAACATTTTGTAAAATTTGTTTTACATTTGCTTTATAGTCAAGCTATATTCTTCAATAACCAATTTTATCATTGCTTTCTTCTTCTGACTATCTTATATTAACTTTCAAGAGAGCCAAATAGCTTAAAATTGTTAAAGCTGTAATCTGTTCAACTGAACAAAACATAAACAAAGCAAAAACTGGTACAGGCATGGAATGCGTAGTTAAAAGTTCACTTCCCAACCACATGGTTTTGAGTTCAGTCCCATTGCATATCACCTTGGGCAAGTATCTTCTATCATGGTCCCATGCTAATTAAAGCCTTGTGAGTAGATTTGGTAGAGAGAAACTGTGTGGAGCCCATCATGTTCATGCCTGTGTGTGTGTGTGTGTGAGTGTGAGTGTGTGTATGTATATTTGTGTGTTTGTGTCCCATTGTCCTGATATTCTTGATAATATAGGCACAAGGCTTGGAATTTTAGGGGTGAGGTCTAGCTGATGTCATTGACCCTAGTGCTCAACTAGTACTTATTTTATCAACCCCAAAAGGATGACAGGCAAAGTAGACTTCAACTGAATCTGAACTCAAAACAAAAAGACAGAAGAAATGCTATGAGCATTTTGTTCAGTATGCTCACAATTCTGCCAGCTTGCTGCCTTTTATAGTTTCTACTATACACACAAGGCCTGAAATTTTGGAGGAGGAGGCAAGTCAATTACATTGGTCCCTGTACTCAACTGGTACTTATTCTACTGACCCCCAAAAGGAGGAAAAGCAAAGTCACCCTTGGTGGAATTTGAACTCAGAACATAAAGCTGGAAGAAATCTTGTGAAGCATTTTGTCTGGCATGCTAATGGTTCTGCCAGTCTGTCATTTCTTTTGTCTTCATATCACATGATAGTTGTAAATACCAGTCACCACATTACAAGTTTTGTAATTTCTAATCTTTCATGAAAACATGTCAAGCCACAAAGGAAATACAGAGGGCTGCAAAAGTAGGTATACAATAATGAAAAACAAAACTTGCACACAAAACCTATTTTATTAATTATACATATCAATAATAAACTCATTAATTTCTCAAATATTCAAACTGTTTGCCACTGGCATTCACACTCTAAATGGCAGCGGAAAAACACTTCCGAGGTATCCATTTTGCACCCACTTTCCAATACTCAGCATCTTTGACCATCATGTGTAATATGTTGTAACTACAGTCCAATAGTGCAGCCAGCTCATGGATTGTGACTCATCTGTCTACAAAAATCAGTTTGTTCACTCACTGATAATTTGTGTCGGTGGTTGCAGTTGATAGTCTTCCATTGATTGGTTTGTCTTCAATGTTAGTTTCCCATTCATTGATCCTTTGGCATTTAAACCAGCTATAACTGGTCCTAATATTCTATGTGTTTTATGCTAAAACTGACCAGATCCAACCTCTCATACCTCCCCTGCAATGTCAGTCTAGAAATATACAATGACATCATTGAAATCTTAAAGTTCATTGGAACTTTTATCAACATCATCTAGGTATTTGTGCATATGTGTGTGTGTGTGCATTATTTGGTGTTAGTGTATGCGCAGATTTGTATGTTTGTTTTATGGATGCGTTTTTATGTATATATTTTCATGTCTAGATGCATGCATATGTATTTATGTGCTAAATTTTTGGAAAGTTTTACATATCTTTACAGTTCCATTGATGGCTTGAATCTGTAGTCTTCTAATTAGCCTTTTTCTTTCAGGTTTTGAGAACCCTAATTTTTCCAGGTTTTTGTTGAGGCAGTTCGTTACATATCCCAATGCCCCAACAATCACGGGTATGAATCTGAACTTG
>NC_068983.1:98409245-98412248 GCF_001194135.2 Octopus bimaculoides
TGGGACATTCCACCAATACTCTTTCATATTGTGAGTGGTAATGGCCTCTACCTCATTATGGGTTTTCATCTCCTTAGCTCCGGGGTTATCCTGTCGGCAGATTTCATTGTACAGTGTCTTGGCCACAACATCATGTCTCATGGGTAGGTAATACCGTGATGACATTTTTGGACAGCTGCTAATGATGTGGGTGATATCTTCGATACTGATTCCACAGAGTCTGCATCGATTATTACATTGTGGCGCTTTCCCCGCCTCTCTGTCCCGTTTGTTAATTAGGAATTTGCTTGCTATTTCTTGTTCTTAAATAGCAAAGGCATACCCTTCAAAGTGAGAGTTGGTGACCCGATTGTTTGTCCACGATAGACTGCTCTGGTTGTCAATGTTGTCATCACCCTGGAGCTTTCTGTTAACGTATCCATGCATGGTCTTCTGCTGGAATGCATTCATCCTCTCCTCTGATGTTATGTTACGGTAGAGTCTTGCAATTTCTTTGGGTAAGAGTTCAGGGTATGTATGTATGTATGTATGTATGTATGTATGTATGTAAGTATGTATGTATGCATGTATGTATGTATGTATGTATGTATGTATGTATGTATGTATGTGTGCATGCGTGTATGTGTGCATGAATGTATGTCATTATTCAGTTTCATTTCAAGATTTCTTGCCACTCAAGAAAGAGCTGGTTTCTGACCTAGATCCAAGGCTGCTTCAATAGAATTTCAACAATATCAACAAAGTATTTTTGCATGTATGTGTGTATATGTGCAGTATTTAGAGTCAGTGCATGTGCAGATTTGTATGTATTGTTTTATGTATGTATTATCTTGCATATAACTATATAGCACTTATTATTTAAGTATATATGTGCATGTCTAGACATGCACATATATACTTAAATAATGAACTTCTGGGAAGTTTTTCAAATCTTCACAGTTCCAGTGATGCCTTGGATCTGCAGTCTTTAAATCAGCTTTTCTCTTTTCTGACTTTGAGAAACCTAATTTCTCCAGATTGGTACTTAGGCAGTGTGTTATATATCCCAGTGCCCCAATAGTGACAGGTATAAACCTGAACTCGTAATCTAGGTAGAGTAACTGCAGATTTTTCAATTGCTCAGCATAGGTATTTTCTTGTTTGCTAATCTTTAGCTTTATGTTAACATCTGCTGAGCAGCTGATTTCTACTACTGTACAGTTTCTCTTCTCTGTCACAAACCACTATGTCAGGTCTATTACGTTTACATTTCATTGAGGTTTTCACCAGTACTCCTTTTTATCATAAGTGGCTATGGGTTCTTATTTCTTTGGCCTCAGGATTAGTCTTCTGATGGATCTCATTATATACTATCCTGGCTACATTATGTCTCATCAGTAGATAATACCACAATGACATTTTTGGATAACTGCTTATGATGTGGGTGATATCATTACTGTTAACTCGACAAAGTCTACATTGGTTATCACATTTTGGTGTCTGTCCCTTTTGTGCATCAGGTATTTGGTTGCTATTTCCTGTTCCTGGATAGCAAATACATAATCTTCAAAGTGGGACTTGGTCCATGATAGACTGATTTGATTAACAATGTTAATATCATCCCAAAGCTTTCTCCTAACATATCTACGCATGGTCTTCTGCTAATATACACTCATTCTTACATATGTGTGTGTGTGTGTATGTATGTATGTATGTATGTGTATGTGGAGGCGCAATGGCCCAGTGGTTAGGGCTGCGAACTCGCGGTCATAGGATCGTGGTTTCGATTCCCAGACCGGGCGTTGTGAGTGTTTATTGAGCGAAAACACCTAAAGCTCCACGAGGCTCCGGCAGGGGATGGTGGTGAACCCTGCTGTACTCTTTCACCACAACTTTCTCTCACTCTTACTTCCTGTTTCTGTTGTGCCTGTAATTCAAAGGGTCAGCCTTGTCACACTGTGTCACGCTGAATATCCCCGAGAACTACGTTAAGGGTACATGTGTCTGTGGAGTGCTCAGCCACTTGCACATTAATTTCACGAGCAGGCTGTTCCGTTGATCGGATCAACTGGAACCCTCGACGTCGTAAGCAACGGAGTGCCAACAACAACAACATGTATGTGTATATGCATATATGTATGTGTGTGTCTGCTTATGTGTGTATGCATTTATGTATGTATGCACACAAGTAGTCTATATTCTTTTATTCTTTTACACATTTCAGTTATTTGGTTGCAGTCATGCTGAAGTACCACCTTAAAGCTTTTTAGTCAAACAAATCAACTCCAGA
The DNA here is from genome assembly GCF_001194135.2 of Octopus bimaculoides. Classification (NCBI taxonomy): domain Eukaryota; kingdom Metazoa; phylum Mollusca; class Cephalopoda; order Octopoda; family Octopodidae; genus Octopus; species Octopus bimaculoides. Next base: position 98,411,515 of record NC_068983.1, read on the forward strand.
GCTTATTTTTTGTAAATCTAGTGCTCATTCTATTGGTCTCTTTTGCTAAACTGTTGTCAAGCAATTGTGGAGGGACAAAACACAAAGACACACATATAAATATATATATACATATACACACACACACACACAAACACACACAGACATATATATATATATATATATATATATATATATATATACTAATATATACTTTTGTTATTTACACCACCTGTCCTCGTCTGTTGTTATTTTTTGTATATTCTCCCATATATATATATATATATACGACGGTTTTCTTTCAGTTTACATCTACCAAATCCACTCACAAGGTTTTGGTCAACCCAAGGCTATAGTAGAAAACATTTGCCCAAGGTACCATGCTGTGGGATTGAACCTGAAACCATGTGGTTGGGAAGCAAGTTCCTTTATTACACAGCCATGTCTGCGCCTATAATGTACTATAAAATGTATCTGTAGATTTTTACCTAACACTGTATGTTACAATGAATGTAGACATTACATCTATATACAGAATATGTTCACAGTCAGAAAAAGAAGAAACAACTGAAATACTACAGATATCATCTCTGCATGGAGTTTCCAACCAGAGTTAAAATAAGCAGCACGTACAGCTGTTTTCTTCTTTTTCTCTCTATGAACATATAGTGTATATAGAAATTATATTTATATGTGTCATAATATAAGAGTTGGCTAGAAATACAGTTTCAACAGTAATTTAGTAAGTGTGTGCG
>NC_068983.1:98415635-98417676 GCF_001194135.2 Octopus bimaculoides
GTGCGGGTGACACGTAAAAGCACCCACTACACTCTCTGAGTGGTTGGCGTTAGGAAGGGCATCCAGCTGTAGAAACTCTGCCAAATCAGACTGGAGCCTGGTGTTGCCATCCGGTTTCACCAGTCCTCAGTCAAATCGTCCAACCCATGCTAGCATGGAAAGCGGACGTTAAACGATGATGATGATGATGATGATGATATATATATATATATATATATATATATATATCTGTGTGTGTGTGTCTGTCTGTTTGTCTGTGTATTTGTCGCCCACCTCCATCACTTGACAACCGATGTTGGTATGTTTACGTTCCCATAACTTAGCAGTTCAGCAAAATAACTGATAGAATAAGCACCAGGCTTACAAAGAATAGGTCCTGGGATTAATTTGTTCGACTAAAAAGAAGTGCTCCGGCATGGCCACAGTTAAATGACCAAAACAAGTAAACAATAAAAGATATATATGCATGTGCATGTGTGTGAGTGGGTGTGTGCATGTATATGCATGTATGTATATGTGTGTTATGTGTATCTTTACCTTTTACATTTTATCTGTTTCAATTATTCGACTGTGGCCATGCTGGGGCACTGCCTTGAAGAACCTTTTTATGGAATGAATGAATCAACCCCAGGACTTATTTTTTCTTTAAGCCTGGCACTTATTCTATTGGTCTCTTTTTGCCAAACTGCTAAGTTACAGGGACATAAACAAACCAACATCAATTGTTAAGTGGTGGTCGGGGACAAACACAGATAGAAAGACACACACACATATACATATAGGACAGGCTTCTGGTGGCAATAGAGGTGGCGGTGGCTGCAGCAGCAACTGCGGCAATGGTGGTGGTGGTGGTTGTGATGATGATGATGATGATGATGATGATGATGATGATGATGATGGTGATGGTGATGATTCACCTCATATAAGACAACATGTTTTTGGATATTTCTTTCGGAGCAATACGTGTAGTCTTGTTTATCACTGATTCACTCATCACTGATCAGGGATAACCCAATACATTCAACTGATCTTTGATAACAGGTCAGTGATCAGCCAAAGATTTTGCTGGTACCACTAAAACATACCTGGCAACTACCCACAATGCTCTGCTACCCATCATGCACTGACTACCACTTGTGGTTACATGACTATGCTATGTAGCTGTGTTTTGTTATTCAGATTTATGTACTCGCACTCATCAGCATGGGATCAGTAAACAGTAAAAAATATGAAGGCAACTGATCATAATAAAATGAGATGGATGAGTGGATTTTTTTCAGAGAAGACGATTGAGAAAATATGCTGAGAGTGGAAGCTCTGCTGCAATAGGCTGTGAGTTTGGTGTCAATGAATCTACTATTTGTTCTATTTACAAAGTGTATGGAGATGATTCATTTATCATTGTACTTTTTTGGAATCAAAACCCCTGTAATAAACAAGGTTAGATTTACTTTACATGTGTACATCAATTGCAACCATCAGAACCAGAAAAGGCTATTTCATCTGAGCAAATGAAGGAAGCTCAATGTGTTTCCTTAACCTGTTAGAATTAGCAGCCAAATCTCCTTGAACTCACATCCTACAGTTGCATAAAAGAAAAGACACCTCTGATCATAGCTCTGTTCATTCCACATTGAGCTGGGAAACAGCAACTAAATTTCAAAGCAGCAAATAGAATGACTGTAAATGTGAGAAAATGTATTATTAACCCTTTAGCATCTAAACCAGCCAAATCCGGCTCGAATATTCTATATGTTTTACATTCAAACTGGCCATATCTAACCTCTCATGCATAACCTACTCTAAAATTCTAAAAATAAGCAATCATAGGCAAATATAGGTGCAGGAGTGGCTGTGTGGTAAGTAGCTTGCTTACCAACCACATGGTTCCGGGTTCAGTCCCACTACGTGACACCTTGGGCAAGTGTCTTCTACTATAGCCTCGGGCCGACCAAAGCCTTATGAGTGGATTTGGTAGACGGAAACTGAAAGAAGCCCGTCGTATATATGTATATATATATATATATATATATATATATAT
>NC_068983.1:98418671-98429608 GCF_001194135.2 Octopus bimaculoides
TATATATATATATATATATATATTGCTTAGGCATTGCAAGACTAATAACCTGGTATTGAACTCAATATACACATGCTTCAGAACAAAGCATTAGTCAAGTACAGAACAGTATATAGCTGTAAGGTAATGAAGCTCATAGTCTATAGTTTAGCTGTATAAACTCACAGGCCTTCAACTTGTCACCAGTTTGATAAGTGCAAATGCACAAAACACTCAGACCTTGAGTCACTCTGTAACTTCTACTAAATATTGATAAAAATATACATATATTCCTATTTTGAGTTCTACTTTTTCTTGTTTGCATCAACATGCCTATACACATATATATATATATATATTCACTCTATGCTGAATTGTGGTACAGTATGGGCAGATTTCGGAAATCCAAGAAAACTTTATGCAGCTATACCTTTATAAATGAATATGATAAACCTATTATAATGGGTAATACTAAATGGACTTTATCTTTTTCTCTTTCTTTTTCTTTTTCTTTTGTGATGTAATCTTTGGACTAGCATTGTTTGCGGCTGAAGATAGCTTTAAATCATTCTTTATATCAACAATATACATATACTGATGTAATGACAGATTGTTTATAAAGCTTGAAACACGTGTACCATGATATCCTTTGTGTTCTGTTTTCAATTTATGTTTGATATATATATATATATATATATATATTCTTTCATCTCATCGAAAGTCTCTTTTGATGTACAATCTTTCAAGTATAAGAACCTGATCACTGATCTGAATTCAACTGCCTCCGTTTTAACACCTTAGTCCACTTCAGCAGCCATAAAAGACAAAAGAATACTAGTGAAAAGTTTCAATTTACAACGTGACATGTAGAGATGTGTATGATTAAACCTGTACAAGTTCCATTTCTTGCATTAACTAGAAGTGGGTCGGGAAAATCTTTCATTGAAGAGATTTTTTTCCCCACATGGTGAGTTGTAGTAGAAAAATATAACATGAGAAGGAGAGAACTCACAATTTATATATGTTTTTATAAGATAGATATTTATATAGTTTGCCAGTTTTATGTTTTACTAATCATGACTGGGAAATTGGCAAAAATAGAAAATAACAAAGTCAAGTAAGAAATGGCAGTTGAAGAAATGTCATGTCATATAGAAGCTATAGATTATATATAAACTATAGATTTCTGATTAATCATTAAGGTAAATTGTTTACCTTAAAAGAAAGTAGCATCGCCATTGCATAAGTCTCTTTTTCAACAATGCAAATGCCCTTTTTTTTCGCAGCAGCAGCAGCAGCAGCAGAATTTAATAACTGAGAAATTAATGCTGTAGTCATAACATTTCACTTAAGAGTGACCCAGTGACAACCTTAGAGGAATATATTTTGATAGCAAGTTACATATAGTCTATTTTGACTTTGATAGACTCCATAATAATGGTTTTTAAGTCATTGATTACAATTACATCTTCCTTTGAAAGCAGAGACAGAGTATTGATTAGAGGACTTATTCTTTTGGAAAAGCAAGGAGCCCAGTTTTTCACATAATTCATTCCAATGCAGGTTGTTCTTGGGACCCCCAGTTATGTATTGCTAAGCTAAGATATACTCTCATTTTTCAAACTTTTCATGCATTCATTTGCCATTCGCTATTAATACTTTAATATGTATTATTTACTAATACCTACTTTCGTAAGCTAATTATTTAAATTGACCCTTCAATATATAACTTCCTAATCTCTCTCTCTCAGCCTTCATTTCACCTTAATTCTTCATGTAATTTTCTAAATGGAATTTCTCCTTCCCTCTTGTGTTCTCAAGTTGGCTACATATTTTTGTACCATCTGACTCATAAGGGTAGACTAGGCCCTCCAGCTTGTTTATAGCAGCTCGTTTATGTACCATCTCTCTAAATTAACCCCTGTTTGTTCGCGGTGTGCCTGCTTATTCCCACCCCCACCACCAATACCGGATATCTCTCTCTTTTCTCCCACCACCAATACCAAATATCTCTCTCTTCTCCCACCACCATTACAAGATATCTCTCTTCTCTCACCAGAAACCCCCTCCCTCACTGGTGGTATCCTCTATCATACCTGTAATTTCCTCTCTCCCTCTCTCCCCCAGGACAAATGCAACTAGTTTAGCTGCCCACCTTCTTAATCTAACATTGGCATATTGATATTCATATTCTCCTTTATCTATCTTTATTGATTTACTTACTTGTATATGCAACACCAGTAATGCTTACATTTACATTTTTATGATGTCCACAACGCCACTAACACTTACTCCTACCCCCAGAAAGGGTAACAATCTTAACATGCTTGAATGTTTGAATGAGGACAGGTCGAAAGTGAGAGCAGGTGTGAAAGTGAGAACAAATGAACACGAAAACCTTTTTTTCAGGCACTGAATAACATCTCCCCTCCCCGTGCCTCCTCCCACATTCCTTTCCCAGTTTTTAGAGTTGGCACTGTCAATGTAGGCACACTGAAAAGTAGGTCTAGTGAGATTGTAGAGATACTTGAACAGAGATGTGTTGATGTATGCTACATACAAGAGTTAAGGTGGAGAGGAGCTTCAGCTAGGGTCCTCACAGGCAAGGCACATAGGTATAAAATCTTCTGGCAAGGTAACACGGATGGAGTAGGGGGTGTAGGCATACTCCTTGTGGAGAAATAGGTGGATAAGGTCATAGAGGTAATCAGGGTATGTGATAGAGTGCTTAAGCTCAGGCTAGTCCTGAAGAATAGTATAGCTACAATTATTTCTGCCTATGTCCCACAAGCAGGCCTACCAAATGATCAGAAGGACCACTTTTATGATACCCTTCTACAAGCTACCTCAAAGATGAATGGCAATGACCTCATCTTTGCAGCTGGAGGTTTTAATAGGAATGTCAGACAGCTATCCAGTATCTTCCATGGTGTTCACAAGAGCCATGGAATTGGTTCCGGAAATGTAGAGAGAACTAAACTACTAGAGTTCTGTGATGCATGCAACCTATTAATCTGCAACACTAACTTCAGGAAGTCAGGCAGCCACCTGATAACCTATCGACCAGGTGACTGCTAGTCAGATTGATTTCATCCTCATCAGAAAGTGGGATGCAAGGTTGCTCTTAAATACAAAGACCCTTCCTGGTGAAGAATTTACCTCCCAGCATAGACTAGCATATTAGTGACTTTAGACTTGAGGCCAGAAGGATGCCAAGAAGCAGACCAATCCAGAAAAGAAGGATTTGGAAGCTAAAGAACCTTTCACATGGTCAGAGATTTAGGGACATCCTCATTGAGAAATTTGATGAGAGGGAAGAGGAGCTACAGACTTCAGGCATAGAGGGTAACTGGAAATTCCTATGGGATAGCTTACTGAGCATCACAGACCAAATCTACAGCTAGTGCAAAGTCCCTTTTAGATCTAGAGTAACATGGTGGTGGAATAATATGGTAGACAAGGCCATTAGAGCAAAGAAACAGGCCTGGAAAGCCTGGAAGAGTGGGGGTAGCAGGGAACTGTACCAGATAGCCAGAAGGGAGGCTTGGCAACAAGTATACATAACCAAGGGAGAAGCAGAAAAGAAGTTTGCCAATGTTCAGCGATGTGAGGACCGAAGAACTGAAGTATTTTGGATTGCAAGACAGTGTGTGAGAGAAAATTGTGATGTCACAAGAGAGAAATATTTCCACATGGATAATGGTGCACTTGCTTTTAATGATTCTGCATAGAAAGAAGCTTGTAGAAGCCATTATGAAAGGCTGCTGAATGTGGAGAATGAATGAGAGGAGGAAAGCCTGCTACATGTTGACCCAGTAGAGGGACCTGCTACCAGAATAGACAATACCCTGGTAGATAAAATAATTAAGGATATGAAGTCAGGAAAAGCCCCTGACCCATCAGGAATCACTGCTGAGATGCTTAAAATATCTGGTGGTGTGGTTTATGGCCTACTCACCCATATTGTAAACCAGGTAGTTCACGAAGGAGTCATACTCAATGACTGGTGTAGCAGCACCATAATCAACTGCTACAAAGGTAAAGGTGATGCTTTAGATAGAAATAACTACAGGGGTATCAAACTGATGGATTAGGTGATGAAGGTCACAGAGAGGGTCATAGCCCAACTAATTAGGGAGAGAGTCTGCTTAGATGAGATGCAGTTCAGTTTTGTGCCAGGTAGAAGCACCACTGATGTTATATTCCTGGTATGGCAACTGCAGGAAATCTGTAGAAAAGGTGTAGATAGAAACTCCATAAGATGTATCCAGTGTTAGCTATGGACGCATAAGAGGTGCAGCAACATCAAAGGAAGGTTAACCGGGAAGATAGCTTTTGTGTGTGGCAAATGCACAGAGGCAATAAACACTGCAGAGGCTCAGAAAACTGATTCCATCACATGCCAGGGGAAGAAACTAGAAATAGTTGATAGTTTCCGCTACCAAGGTGACCAAGTCTGCAGTGGAAGTGGTTGCTCTGAGAGCATTGCTACTAGAATAAGAATCACCTGGGCAAAATTCAGAAAGCTAAAGGGCCTCTTGCTCAAAAGGAAAGGTAGATTGTATGATGCATGTGTGTGAACTGCCATGCTACACGGCAGTGAAACATGGGCCATGACTGCTGAAGACATGCGTAGGCTTGAAAGAAACGAAGCTAATATGATCTGCTGGATGTGTAATGTCAGTGTGTACACATGACAGAGTGTAAGTGCCCTGAGAGAAATGTTAGACGTAAGAAGCACCAGATGTGGTGTGCAAGAGAGACGACTGCACTGGTATGGTCATGTGCTGCGGATGGATGAGGAGAGCTGTGTGAAGAAATGTCACTCTCTAACAGTGGAAGGAACCTGTGGAAGACATGGGATGAGGCGGTGAAGCATGACCTTCAAATATTGGGCCTCACAGAGGCAATGACAAAAGACCAAGACCTCTGGAAATATGCTGTGATTGAGAAGACTTGACAAGTAAAATGAGATCAGAGCAGTAGCCTATGCCAGTGTCGCATAACCAGCCCATTTAAAAAATACCTTTGAATCGTCGGGCGACACGCCATGCTTAAGGAGACCTATTGAGTCAAGTAAAATCAAAATCAAAATCAGATCCAATCTAATCACAATCAAATGGAAATTGTAGTTGTGGCCAATGCCAGTGCCGCCTGACTGGCTCCCGTGCTGGTGGCACGCAATAAGCACCATGCATGTGTGGGTTGTTACCAGTGCCACCTGACTGGCTCCCAATGCTGGTAGCATGTAAAAAGCAGCATCCAAACATGGTCAATGCTAGCACCCACTCTCCGACTGGCTCCTGTGCCAGTGGCACGTAAAGAGCACCATCAGAACGTGGCCAATGCCATTGCCGCCTGACATCCATGCCAGTGACATGTAAAAATCACCCACTACACTCTCGGAGTGGTTGGCATTAGGAAGGGCATCCAGTTGTAGAAACACTGTCAGATCAGATTGGAGCCTGGTGCAGCCTCCTGGCTTGCCACTCCCCAGTCAAGCCGTCCAACCCATGCCAGCATGGAAAACGGACGTTAAACAATGATAATGATGATCCTATGTGATAAGGATTATTTATTGCACAGCATGAGCATTTCTTTATGCCAAATTAACACAATAGAGCAGAGTGTAATTCATTTGGTGTCCTAGAACACAGAAAACAGTTTGTTGAAAATTTACATTTATTATTATTCATGCCTCTCTGAAACAAATGATCATGGAAAATCTGATGATGAATATCATCATCATCATCATCATCATCACCACCACCACCACCACCACCACCACCACCATCATCATCATCATCATCATCATCATCATCATCACCATCATCATCATCATCACCACCATCATCATCTGCCTTCCATGCTGGCATGGCTTGGACAATTTGACAGGAGCTGGCCAGGCAAAAGACTCTACCAGACTTTTGTGTCTGTTTTGGCACAGTTTTTACAGCTGGATGCCCTTCCTAACACCAACCACCCAGTAGAGTGGACTGAGTGCTTTTTACATGGCACCAGCAAAGGCAAGATCAGTTTTGGCATGTTTTTTTACAGCTGGTTGCCCTTCCAAATGGCAACCACTTTATAGTGTGGGCTGGATACTTTTTATGCGGCACCAGCACTGGAAGGATCACTAAATAACTTGCAAGACCACCAAACAGTCACCATGACCTTCTTTTGGTGCAACTTTGACTTCAGGAAGTGCCGTGGAGCTTCGTTGGTGTCCAACCACTGAGCTGAGTGTTGCCAGTTGTTGTAAAGAATCCACTTTTCATCGCAAATCACAATCTGGTCGAGAAACGGGTAGTTCTTGTTGTGTAAAAGAAGGGAAGATGACATTTCAAAACAGCATTTTTTTTGGTGTCGTTCAATTCATGGGGCACCCATTTCTCAAGTATTTTTGTTTTTCCAATATCTTTCAAGTGGTTGGAAATTGTCATATGGCGCGGGCATGGCTGTGTGGTTAGGAAGCTTGCTTCCCAGCTGCATGGTTTCGGGTTCAGTCCCACCGCGTGGCACCTTGGGCAAGTGTCTTCTGCTATAACCCCGGGCTGACCGAAGCCTTGTGATTGAATTTGGTAGGCGGAAGTTACTGCCGTGTGTGTATACGTCTGTGTAAGTGCTTGTGCTTCTCTCCCAGAGAGTGAGAGGGGGATTACATCTAATTCAGAAGCAAGCTCTCGAACAGTTGGGCGTGGATTGGCTTCCACTAAGGCTCTTAGTTGATCATTGTCAACATCTGATGGCCGACCACTACACTTATCATCTTCAAGACTCGCATCACTGCTACGAAATTTCTTGAACTACCATTGTGCTGTACATTCATTAGTGATTCCTGAGCCAAATGCACCGTTGATATCGTGAGATGTTTCAGTAACTTTTCAGCCTAGCTTGAAATGGAATAAGAAAATTGTGCGAATTTGCATTTTGTCCATGTTGTATTCAACGTTCCGGAAAAAATGGCCTAATTATTCAAAAAGAAAGAGTAACACGAATAGATAAAGTGAAAAACAGGCTTCAAAATGATATATAAAGTCAAAGTAATTTCATGAAAATTAATTTGAAAATACATCATTTAAAACCAAAATTTAAAATTCCGCAAGAACGTTCTTGATAACCTAATAGAACTGAAATATATTTAATTGTAGTTTCCTCTTCTATAGTATATAACAAAGGACAAACAAAGTATACAACTTCAAAATATATGGAAATGGAGAAGAAACAAGAGTAAAATAAGGAAAGTGAAAAACTGTTTTCTATCTTCAGGAAAGCCAACAAATTACAAAACAGAAATTCATTTACAAACAGTTAGGAAGAAAAAGAAGAAACAACACAAATCATGAAACAGCTAAAATAAGCTAAAATTTGGGCTACAGCAGGGATGCACAAACTTTTGCATCCAAAGGGCCAAATTGTGAATTCAATCATTCAAGGCAAGTTGCAAAGTATATTATATAATTTGGATGATCACGAAACATACAAAAACAATAGTGCATAAAACTAATATAAGAAAATATAATAATAAAGTTAATAAATAAATACTATTATAGGCGCAGGAATGGCTGTGTGGTAAGTAGCTTGCTTACCAACCACATGGTTTTGGGTTCAGCCTTGTGAGTGGATATGGTAGACGGAAACTGAAAGAAACCCATCGCATATATATGTGTGTGTGTGTGTGTGTGTGTGTGTGTGTGTGTGCGTGCATGCGTGCGTGTGTGTGTGTGTATGTTTGTGTGTCTGTGTTTGTCCCCCACCCCATTGCTTGACAATCGATGTTGATGTGTTTACGTCCCTGTTACTTAGCGGTTCAGAAAAAGAGGCCAATAGAATAAGTACAAGGCTTACAAAGAATAAGTCCTGGAGTCGATTTGTTCAACTAAGGGCAGTGCTCCAGCATGGCCACTGTCAAATGACTGAAACAAATAAAAGAATAAAGGAATAAAAGAATGTGTGCTTTCAGTGTGTGTAGTACAAGCAGTTCGCTATGTTAATTTTCAGTTATATATTAAAATAAGAAAGTCTTTGCAAAATGGCTTCATGGGCTACAGAAAATGTCTTCATGGGCTACACAAAATGCCTTCACATGTCACACAAAGTGCCTTCGCAAACCACAGAAAGGGCCTTTGCAGGCCACACAAAATGCCTTCACAGACTGCAGGTTGTGCATTGCTGGGCAATAGAATGCCATATTAAAGAAATTGTTAGAAAAATCTCTACCTGACAAATAGCTTAAAAAGATAAAGAGAGTGGAAGTAGACAAGGAAAAGTTGTAATACTAGCTGAGGAGTGCAGGACTCGAAGCTAAGACTACAGGCTTCTTAATGCAGTTTCCTCACCTGGGACCACCAAATGTATATAAAAAAGCAGAACACCATGTGTAACTACAGAATGATGTGGAAGAAACTATGAACAACATTGTTTCTGGTTGTCCAGTCTTAACTGATACAGAATACATTCACAGACATAACAAATTGGGGACTTACATACACTGAAAAGTATCTGAGAATAACAAAGTGACCACACTTTTGGATATGCCAAAAAAACACAGACAGAGAGATCAGGGCTAATTCACCAAATATTGTTGTCATGGACCACAAAGCAAAGGAATGCTGCCTAATCAAAGTGGTAATATTTAACCCCACTTAAACATGGATATTCTATTGGAACAAACTGTACTGTGGTAGTTACAATGAGAGAAATTCTCATTTTGGCCTTTTGGTGTAAAATGCACTTTTGTTTATGTTGTGTGGACGCCCCCAGGCAATAAGTAGGCTAGTCCAATACATATAAATAGCTAGATGAAAAGCGTCGCATAGAGCGCCGGAGCCATTGGTAGACTAGACGTTGAGTTCTGTAGTGAGAGTTGAGTAGAGGTCATCCGCACGTGTTATATAACAGTTTATATCGTTTATATTGCTAGTAGGGAGATAAATCCACTCTACTTCCAGTGCCAAGATCATCAGATCACTTGATTTCAACCTTGTTTGGTCTTGTCAACCACTAGAAGCTGCAGCAATTCATCTCCTGACAAGTGATATATAGATTGACAGTGCCATTACAGGCATTGGTGTCAAGATTAGCCAGTTAGCTTGTTAAAAAAATATATTAGCAACAAAATCAGTATTATTACTGTCTCTGTTGCTAATAAATATTTTCCTAATCAAAGTATCTGCCCCAACAAATGATAATGAAATTCTATCCATCCATTCATTTTACTGTCCACTATTCCTAGAAGAGTAGAGTTTTCAAGCAACCTCCTCCATAGGGTCCAATCAAAAGCAACTATCATTGCACTTTTCCGATAGATTTCCAAGAATGACCAACTGAGACTATGGATATTGTCCAAGCATCTCACTCTCAGTCTCCCCTATGTCTTCTGTCAGTTGGCTTGGCTTAAAGAATCTGTCTTGCCATCCTCTCCTGTAACATTCTAATCACACATCTGTAGTTCTGGAACTGTGATCCCCTAAATGCAGAGAAGTAGTAGCTTGATCTGAAGAGACTCCCTGATCTCTGAGCTACGCCCCTTGCTGAGAAATGTTACTCCAGAGATCCTTCAGAAGAACACCTTCTCAGTTGCTTGCATCTGTGATTGTACTATCTCAGTTGTTACCCAACATTTATGACCACAAGTGAGGTCAGGCAAAAAACTGAGTTGATGATAACACATTTGGCTTTTTTCACCAACCTCTCCTCTTTTGATAATAGAATTTCAAAGCTAATACATTACTGTGCCAGAACCTGCAGTTCTAGCATCCAATTCAACCTCCTGCCTCCCACCATTCATAAATACAGTATTTTCTGTACAGTAAAGACAATAAAACCAAAGCAAAACAATGCACAAACCTATGGCTCACAGAACTGCACTCAGTATCATCATCACCATCATCATCATCATTTAAGGCCTGCCTTCCATACTGGCATGGGTTGGATGATTTGAAAGAAGCTGGCCAGGCAGAAGACTGCATCAAACTTCTGTGTCTGTTTTGGCAAGGTTTTTGTGGCTGGACACCCTTCCTAATGCCAACCACCCAGTAGAGTGGACTGTGCTTTTTACATGGCACCTACATAGGTGAAGTCAGTTTTGGTATGGTTTTTACAGCTGGATGCTGTTCCAAGTTCCAACCACTTTACAGTGTGGACTGGATGCTTTTTACATGGCACCAGCACTGACAGGGTCACCAAGTAACTTGCAAGACAAGGATCCTTTGAGAGTGGAGGGAGGATTGGAGAAGGTTATCTTGTGTCAGATGATGAAAGGTTAGAGTGTGACAGAGAGACAGACAGAGAGACAGAAACTAGTGTCTTGCTGTAGAGAGAAGGAGAGAGAAATAAAACTACTAAATAACAGTAAATAAGAATGATAATAATCACAAGGTCTGAAATTTTTGAATAAGGATTAGTCAATTACATTGACCCCAGTGCTTAACTGGTATCTATTTTGTTGACTCCAAAACAATGAAAGCAAAGTTGGCTTTAGACAAATTTGAACTTAGAACCTAAAGAGCCAAAAGAAATGCTGCTAAGCATTTTGTGGGATATGCTAATGATTCTGCCAGCTTGCTGCCTTAATGGTTTCAAATTTTGGCACATGACCAGAAACATTTTCAGGAGTGGTGTATATTGATTACATTAACCCCTAGAACTACACTTATTTTATCAAACCCAAAAGGATGCAAATTCAACCTCAACAGAATTGGAACTCAGAGTAAAAAGATCCAGAACAAATGATACTAAGCATTTTGTCTGATGTGTTAACAATTCTGCCAGCTTGCCACCTTAATAATAATGATAATGATAATGATGATGATGATAATAATAATAATAATAATAATAATAATAATAATAATAATAATAATAATAATAATAATAATAATAATAATAATAATGATAATGATAATGATGATAATAATAATAATAATAATAATAATAATAATAATAATAATAATAATAAT
>NC_068983.1:98430296-98434144 GCF_001194135.2 Octopus bimaculoides
GTGGTGATGATGATGATGATGATGATGATGATGATAATGCTCTGATATAGTACTATGGCTTCTGATCTTAACTGATTGGAAGTGTTATCATGTACATGCTTTGTCTTGGTGTAAAAGATGGATTACAGCAAATATTCTGCTCAATACCACAGATTTGCTTGTCAGTTGCTTGACCTATACATACATTTACATATATGCAATGGGATTGTTTCAGCCACTGTCAACCAAATCCACTCACAAGGCTTTGGTTAGCCTGGGGCTACAGTAGAAACACTTGTTCAAAGTGCTAAGCAGTGGGACTGAAGCTGAAATCATCTGGTTGGGAAGCAGACTTTTTACCACACAGCCATACCTGCACCTAACACATGTAAAAAATAAATTACTGAGGTGAATTACACAGGGATGCTAGCTGCATGATAAACAATGGTTAAATCTGTGTGTTAGCATATTTAATGTAGTGAGCATCAAAAATCTAATTAGAAAAACATTAAGTAAAAACATAATGACTTGTTGTTACTTTCCTCCTTGTCAAACCAACTGTTTAGGTAACAGTTGTTACTGATCTTGTTATTGTTGTAGTTTAGCACTTTTTATCACAGCATAGCTTTAAACAAATGCTCTCTCCCTATACTTTGCAAAAAAACAAAAATAGTCAGAAGTTGATGTTGAACAATGGTTTATTATTTATATTTTCTTATAGTATCCTATCCGATATGTGCTTTGTTAGATATTTAAGTAGCTTAGTGCTTTCAGATCAATGCCAACACTGGGAAATGCATTGTCTGGCATAGCTGCACCAACAGAGGTGCACCTTCTATGAACAGAATAGGATTGCAAGAACACAAAGAAAACATGAGCTGTGCAAGTCCAGAACTAACTTCTTGCCTTCATTCCCAGCAGATCACTAGTGCCTAACTTGTGACAGAACCTTCCAAGCATACATCAATCTGATTGGCTACAGTCAGACACACCATGATACATCTTCTCCTCCTATATGATATCCTGGCCATTGTCAACAACAATGAACAAATATTATGTAGCTTGGTGCCTCCTATGTTAACCTCTTGATGAGAATTTGGTGCAGGCATGGGTGTATGATTAAGCAGCTGGATTTGCAACCATGTGATTTGGGGTTCAGTCCCACTGTATGCTACCTTAGGTATCTTCTACTATAGCACCTGGCCAACCAGTGCCTTGTGAGTGAATTTGATAGATAGAACTTGTGTGGAAGTCAGTAATATATATATATCTTTTATCTTTTACTTCTTTCAGTCATTAGATTGCAGCCATGCTGATGAATTTTGGTCAAACTAATCAACCCTAGTACATATTTTCTTTTCAAGCCTGGTACTAACAGTCTCTTTTGTTGAATTGCTAAGTTACAGGGACATAAACACACCATCACTAGTTGTTGAGCACTGGTGGGGGAAACACAGACACAAAGACACATGTACACACACACGTACGCATGCGCATATACACACACATGCACACACATATACGACAAGCTTCTTTCAGTTTCCACCTATCAAATCTACTCACAAGGCTTTGACTGCCTAAGGCTATAGTAGAAGACACTTGCCCAAAACCCAGAATCATGTGGTTGGGAAGCAAATTTCTTACCACATAGTCATGCCTGTGCTTATATATATATATATATATATATATATATATATATATATATGTAGGTATGTAAGATTATATGTGTGTGTGTATGTACATAGGCATGTGTATGTACATAGGCATGTGTATGTACATAGGCATGTGTATGTGTATGTGTATTTGTTCATCACTACCACAGCTTGACAACTGGTGTTGGTTTGTTTGTGTCTTTATAATGTAGCACTTCATCAAAGGGGACAAATAAAATAAGTACTGGGGATTGATTTGTTGAACTAAACTCTTCAAAGTGGTACCCAGCATTCTTGCAGTTCAATAACTGAAACAAGTAAAAAATAAAAGCTAAATTACTAAAAACAAAAAAAAAACAAACAAAATAAAAGAGTTAGCAAGGATTTGCACCAAGGTGCAATTATATTGCACCTTGGTGCATCATCAGTTATGTTTCTGCTCACTGATAGTACAATATCTGACTTATATTCTAATCCTGAGAAAGATTTTTGAAAATATGTTTAATGACTAATATTTTAACCCTCTTGTGACACCTGGGCTGATTAATAGACCCAAGTGATACAAGCTGAAAGGGCTTTGAGGCCGATCATTTGGCCCAATGAAACAAACATTGTGAATTGGTTGGTTTTGAAGTGTAATAGCCAATCAGAAATTGTCCTTCAGTACATATTTATGTTTTGTTTTTTTCACAGATACATTTATGCTTATTTTATTTATTTACATGTATTCTATTGTTTTAGGTTTTCTTGTTGTGATAGATGTATTATGCTGTTGATAAGCTTCCATAATATATATAGTTTTACATACTAACAAAGTAGTTTTAGGCACTTTATCCTTTGTTTTCTGTATCACCCATCAATTTCAATCTCAACAGAAAATAAAAAGATGGTCTTTTTGGCCAAACATACCAAAACATTGTGTATCTCAAGAGAGTTAATTATTTTGTTAAGTATGGGTGACAACTTTGAATATGTTTCAATCTTATTACACCCACTCAGCAAAGCATAGACTTGATCATGCTAAAGAATGAATGGAAGAATCATGATGTAGAATTACTACATTGTACATGAGGAGAGGTGAAAGGTTGACATATTAAAGTTGACTACATTATTCATCTTTTAGCTCTCATCTATCACTTGTTTCAGTCATTGTACTATGGCCATGCTGGGGCACTATCTCGAAGGGTTTTGCTGAACGAATCAACCCCAGTATCACTAAGTTTTGGGGACAAACAAACCAACACTTGTTGTCAAGAGATGGTGGGGAGCAAACACAAACATACACACACAAGCACACACACACACACACACACACACACACACACACACACACACACACATATCTTGCAAAGTTACTTGGTGACACTGCCAGTGCTGGGTTCGCATTTGGAAAGGCGTCCAGCTGTAAAAACTATGCCAGAGCTGACCTCGCCTGTGCTGGTGCCATGTAAAAAGCATTCAGCTCATGCTGTGGGGTGGTTGGTGTTACGAAGAGCATCTATCTGTAAAAACTATGCCAAAACAGACACAGAAGTATGGTGCAGGCTTCTGCCTTGCCAACTCCTGTCAAACTGTCCAACCCATGCCAGCATGGAAAGAGAAAATTAAACGATGATGATGATGATGAGGAGGAGGAGGAGGAGGAGGAGGAGGATGTAAAATTACAAATTAAAAGCAGCTCTAATAATATAAGCATTATTAATTACGCATATGTAGCATATGTGTTTTGTTTATATGCCCATCTGTTACAGGACAGCATCTTATGAAAGCTCTCTACATGACACTGAGTGTTAAAGAACACTGAATGTCCCAGACCAAACAAGATAACTTGCCTCAAATTAATTGAGAATGATAAATATCGATATTTCACCATTATTGTGGACCATCAGTACCATGTGCTCAAGACACTTCAAAACAAAATGTGTCGCCAGTCTGGGACATATATGCAAACAGACTTCACACTATTTGCATATATGTCGAAATATATGGCAAAATATTGATAGCTATCAATTCTGATCATCTCAAGCCAAGTTGCTTTGCCTCGTCTAGGACATTCAGTGTTCCTTAACGCTAGGCGTCATGCAGGGAGCTTTCCCAGAATAGTATCCCACGGCAAATGAACACATAAACAAAACACATACACTATGTAAATGTGATCGATAATGTTTATGTCTGTGTATGTGTGTATATATATATAAATATATATATATATATATA
>NC_068983.1:98434357-98437385 GCF_001194135.2 Octopus bimaculoides
TATATATATATATATATATATATATATATATATTAAAAGTGGGGAAGGCCAGTGTATGGGATGACTTTAGGTTTCCTGTCCATAAAAGGTATAGCTTTATGGCATATCATCAGGTCCCAAAAACCTGTTGGCTCATGGCCTCTTAAAAATATGGAGGGAGAAATGCCTCACCACTCAAAGGTAAGAATTGGGGATTATCTTCCTTTGCTAATGGCTATCAACTTCCAGCTGTGCTGCCATCTTGCAGGCTTCAGAAGGCTAGCAGGAATCTTCTGAAATGTAAACATGGCCCAAAAATCTCCATTCTGGAGTTAAGGATGTTCCCAAGTGTCACCAACAACAGCAGTCCCAGCTCCAACAACAACAATGTCAGTGGCAACAACAACAACACCCGGAGGTACAGCACCAACAACACATGCCCACTGAGATACATTGGATGTTCCAGGAACTCCTTCAGGCAACATCTCTCCAACCACAGGTCCTCCTTCAGAGTTCCACAAAGGAGATACGTAACATCACTGGCCAGCCACGTCTGGCAACTAAGAGATGATGGGATTCCATACTCGATCACATGGAAAATCCTCGAGAACCCAGACCCCTACATCAACGGGATGAAGGATTGCAAGTTATGCACAGCTGATTGTGTGAGAATCCTAAAAAACTCACTTGAATCAGGGAACATCCTTAACTCCAGAACGGAGATTTTCAGGCCATGTTTATATTTCAGGAGGTTCCTGCTAGCCTTCTGGAGCCCGCAAGAAACCAACACAGCCGGAAGTCAATAATCAACAGCAAAAGAAGATAATCCCCAATTGTTACCTTTGAGCAGTGAGGCATTTCCCCCTCCATATTTTTAAGAGGCTATGGGCCAACAGGTTTTTGGGATCTGAAAATGCGCCATAAAGCCAAACTCTTTATGGATGGGAAACCTAAGGTCATCCCACAATCCGGCCTTCCCCATTTTTAGTATATACTGCACTACATCTTAGAGTGTGCTTTTTTCAGATTTATGTTTTTTACAAATGATATACAAATAGGCGTAGGAGTGGCTGTGTGGTAAGTAGCTTGCCTACCAACCACATGGTTCTGGGTTCAGTCCCACTGTGTGGCACCTTGAGCAAGTGTCTTCAACTATAGCCTCAGGCCAACCAAAGCCTTGTGAGTGGATTTGGTAGAAGGAAACTGAAAGAAGCCCGTCATATATATGTATATACATATATATGTATGTGTGTGTGTCTGTGTTTGTCCCCCCAACATCGCTTGACAACCAATGCTGTTGCGTTTACGTCCCCGTAACTTAGAGGTTCGGCAAAAGAGACCGATAGAATAAGTACTAGGCTTACAAAGAACAAGTCCTGGGGTCGATTTGCTCGACTAAAGGCGGTGCTCCAGCATGGCCACAGTCAAATGACTGAAACAAGTAAAAGAGTAAAAGAGTAAGAGTATATAGATATAATATATATATACATACACACACACACACACACACACACATGACAGGCTTCTTTCAGTTTCCATCTACAAAATTCACTCATAAGGTTTTGGTTAGCCCAAGGTTTTAGTAGAAGACACCTGCCCAAGGTGCAATGCAGTGGGATTGAGTGACTGAAGTTAGCTTCCTACCGCACAGCCATGTCTGAGCCTATTCAATATATCCTACTTTTCTGATATGATAGGATGTGATTTGTGGAGGATTCAGTTGCTATTTCTAACAGGTTGAATGCCTATAAAGACATTCATATGCTTAACAGCTGATATCACTTGCTGTTACTGCTGTCATAGCTGCTGCTGATGATGATGAAGATGATGACAACATTACTGTTGCATTTACTTCTTATTTAACCCTAGGTCAGTCCTGACAGACCTGGTTTATGATCAAAGGCCATTCCAACCAGGACTTCAAACAATATTATCCACTGTGTCCTGTAATAAAAGGGCAATGTGTAATCTGCAGGGAAACCTGCCTGTGACTTCTAGCAAGTCAAGCGACCATGTATAGGCTCCTTCTATTTTTAATGTTATTATTACCTGCTGTTGTTATTTCTGCTATTTTTGCTACAGTTGCTGCTGCTGCTGCTGCTGCTGCTGTATCTGTTATTGCTGCAGCTCTCTAACTGTTACAGCAGCAGTTCTTACTGCTATTACTGTCATTACTGCAGTTGCTGCTACTACTGCTCTTACTATCAGTGTTATTGCAGTTGTTTATTCCATTGCAGCATAAGGGATAGCTGAAAGTCAGTCATCCACAGAGTATTTGTGTCTGTATTTCTCTCAATGTCATCATTCACTGACTCACTGGAGAGCTGAGATATTTCTGGAAGACTAATTCTGACTCATCCACACACCATCTGGCACAATAATACATAACATACAATAAATGGCAGTAGCTGTGCTGACTAACTCAAGTGTTCTATTCTCTTTCTTCATTTTAATTATTTTCCTATTTCCCCCTCAGCTGAATACTTTGTCTGACAGAGAGACAGATAAATAGATAGAAAAAGCGGTATGTGTGTGTGTGTGTGTGTGTGTTTTATCTTATATCGTTCGCTTGTTTCAGTCATTAGACTGTGACTATGCTGGGGCACCATCTGGAAGAATTTTTTAGTCAAATGAATCAATCCCGGTACTTATACTTTGGGTTTTTTTTAATTTATTCTATCGGTTGAACCATTAAGTTACAGGGCATAAACACACCAGCACCAGTTGTCAAGTGGTGGTGGGATACACACACACACACACACATATATATTCTTTTATTCTTTTACTTGTTTCAGTCACTTGACTGCAGCCATGCTGGAGCACCGCCCTAAAGGTTTTTAGTCAAAGAAACCAACCCAGAATTTATTCTTTGTAAACCTAGTACTTATTTTATCGATTGGTTAGCCAAACTGCTAAGTTACAGGAATGCAAACACACCAAAATCAGTTGTCAAGTGATGGTGGGCAACAAACACAAACATCACACACACATAAAAATATATACGATAGGCTTCTTTCAGTTTTCATCTACCAAATCTCACAAGGCTTGG
>NC_068983.1:98437802-98439313 GCF_001194135.2 Octopus bimaculoides
ATATATATATATATATATATATACACACACACAATGGACTTCTTTCAGTTTAAATCTCCCAAATCCACTCACAAAGCTTTGGTTGGCCCAAGGCTATAGTAGAAGACACTTGCTATATATGTATGTATGTAATTGTGTGTGTGTGTGCATGTATATATGTATGTATCTTTGCTTTATTCTTTTTACTTCTTTCACTAATTAGAGTGCAACCATGCTATGGCACCACCTTAGGGAATTTAAGTTGAATGAATCAAACCCAGTACATTTTTTTAACACCTGATACGTAGTCTCTCAGTCCTTTTGGCAAACATAACTAAGTTACAGTGATGTAAACACACCAACACAGGTTGCCAAGTAGAGGAAGGGAACAAACACAGACACAAAAATGCAAACACATAGCTATGTATATGTATACATATATATATATATCAAAATGTATGTATATATATATATATATATATGGAAGAATTTACGAAAAAAAACAACAACAGACGAGGACAGGTGGTGTAGACAACAAAAGGATGTATAAGTTTAACGCTCGGGAATACAGAAAGTCTTTAACCTTTCAAGCTACGCTCTTCAACAGAAAGAATACAGAGAAAACAAGGAGAAAAACACGGAGAAAAAAAATTGAATGTCTTGGTCAGCGATTATATATATATCACTAAATGTGACTAGGGTGTTAGAAAACACTTACATTGCTAGAAAAATGAACTAAAACACTCTAATGTTGTAGTTAACACACATGAATGAAAACATACACTAACAGGGACCATAATCGTCCGAAATGTGGCAGTCAAAAATTCTTAATACTGACATATCAGTCTCAGCAATTTCCGTCACCTCATCAGTTAAACCAGCTCGAGTTCGGAAAGAGCTGAAGTTGAGCTGGCTTTACTGATGAGGTGACGGAAATTGTTGAAACTGATATGTCAGTATTAAGAATTCTTGACCAGCACTTTTCTGACAATTATGGTGCCTGTTAGTGTATATGTTTTCATACATGTGCATTAACTACAGCATCAGAGCATTTTAACTCTTATTTCTAGCAATGTAGGTGTTTTCTAACACCCTAGTCACATTTAGTGATATTTGTAACTCTCCTTTTTGGTGAAACATTGCAAACTGCTGTTTATATTAATTCAAGATATACACGTTAGCAAATCGCTAAATCATCCAATTATTTGGATGACAAAAACCATAAATATTAATGGTGAAGTGAGTCCAGAAAGAGTTAAAGCCAAGCTGTCTTTGAAATGTCATTATTAGGAATTCTCAGTCGGCACTTTTCGGATGATTATGGTCCCTGTCAGTGTATATGTTTTCATTCATGAGCATTAACTACAACATTAGAGCAGTTTAGCTCTTATTTCTAGCAATGTAGGTGTTTTCTAACACCCTAGTCACATTTAGTGACTTTGTAATTCTCCTTTTTAGTGAAACATTGCAAACTACTGTTCATATTAATTTTATTAATTTATATGTCTGTATGTCTGTATATATATACATAT
>NC_068983.1:98441063-98443505 GCF_001194135.2 Octopus bimaculoides
CGTTAAACGATGATGATGATATATATATATAGGGGTTGGACAAAATAATGGAAACACCTTAAAATTTCAAACAAATTTATTTTAATATGGGGTGGGATTGCTTGAATTCTATGAGGTATAGACTCATACAAAGTTTGAATTGTTTCCAAAGGAATTTTTGTCCATTCTTCAGCTAAAACAGTCTCCAGTTCTTGTAGTGATGATGGTGGAGGATATTGACTCCTTACTTGTTTTTCTAAAATGCACCATAAATGTTCAATAATATTGAGATCTGGGGACTGTGGTGGCCAGATAAGATGTTCAACTTCACTGAATGTTCCTCGTGCCATTCAGTAACAAATTTAGCTGTGTGAATTGGTGCATTATCATCCTGAAAGATGGCATTTCCCCCAGAAACAGTTTCGCAACCAAAGGATGAATTTGATCAGATAAAATGCTTAAATAGTTTTGACTATTAATTCTATCATGAAGGGAAACCATTGGGCTGGCGGATTTTCAATATATAGCCCCCCAAATCATCATAGATCCTCCTCCATGTTTAACAGTTGGAAGAAGGCAGTCTGGGTCAAATACGTCTTTTGGCTGTCTCCACACGTATACTCAGCCAGTGGTTAGAAATAAGGTAAAAGATGACTCGTCCAAGAAAATAACATTCTTCCACTGCTCTAGGGACCAATTCTGTATGTTTTTACTCCATTCTAAATGCTCTGCAATGGTTGTTTTTGTTATGCTAGTGCCTGCCATACAAGCACCAACAATTTGACCTCTTTGAAAGTCCGATAGATCTGTCATTTTAATGAATTTTACTTACCTTTTTCTGATGATGTCTGAAAAGAAACAGCAATTTTAACAAAACATATTAAGCAACACTAATAATAAATCAAAAAACATAAAAATAAACAAGCTTTTGACGGTTTTATAGATATTTCAAAATTAGGTGTTTCCATTATTTTGTCCAACCCCTGTATATATATATACAGGGTGTCCCAAAATCAAGGCAGCCAGTTTTTTTCAATTTTGCCAAAGCAAAATATTGCTAGATTTCAAGTCCAAGCATTGCAATTCAATGGTAAAGGAAACGCAATTATGACACTACCACATTTATTCGATGTTTCAAATTAGTGAAATGTAGTGATGATGGTGTTACTGAATGGCGTGAGGAACATTCTAGTGAAGTTGAACATCTTATCTGGCCACCACAGTCCCCAGATCTCAATATTATTGAACATTTACAGTGCATTTTAGAAAAACAAGTAAGGAGTCGATATCCTCCACCATCATCACTACATCATCTGTTTCAAATTACAGCCTTAAGTCTAGGCGTGAATGCTTCACATGTAGCAGGCAGCTGTTCTTGCAGAATCAAAGCTCATTCCTGATGCAGTCTTGCCTTCATAGTGTCAAGCAAGCATGAGAAGTACTTGAGATCCTCATCTCCAAAATGAACCAAACAGAAAAATCCAACAGGTTGAGATCAAGGTTCTTGAGGACCATACATCCTTGCCTATGAATGACAGGATGTTTTTCCGAATCCAGTGTTGTGTCTGTTTGGAACTGTGGGATGGTGCCAAGTCCTGTTGGAGGCTCCAAGGTGTGCCTTGAAAGTGCTCATTCACCCATGGAAACAGTTCAGCTTCCAGAATATTGCTAATGTATCACTGGGCACAAAAATGTGCACCCAAGGGCACAAAAATGAGAGAGACCTTCCAGTGGCTGTCACAGCTGCCCAAACCATAACTGACTGTAGATTTTGATGTTGATTTACATGTCTACCCATTACGAAGCCAGATATACTCCAAAGTTGGTCATTCTGGTGGTCCACTGTCTGGTTCATCAATGAACATCAGTTTGGGCAGCGCACTTTCAGGAATCTGAAGCAGGATAAGATGACTTCTCTCCAATCTCATGGGCTTATAAACTTATGTGAGCTCATGATGGTGGGTCATCTTGTAGGAGTGGGCCGTGAGATCCTCCTTCAGCACTCGATACATTGATGTTTGGCTTATTTTTGCTGTGGCAGCCAGTTTTCTGATGGAGCAACAAGGATTTTGCCATATCCTTTCTCTGGTATTTTTGATAAGCTGAGGGATCCACACACTTATTTTTTGGCCACATCCAAGTCAATCAATGGTAGAACCAGTCTCTTAAAATTTTTAAATCATCTGAGAGCGTAATAGGTGCTTTAACGTGCCATTTGCATGACACTAGGGTGCCAATTTGCATGACACCAGTATCTTCCATTACTGCGATTTTGCTCAACATGATGAGTCTTCTTCTCAAGCACAACATAATGCCAAAGGTCTGTCATGTTGGGCCTCTGTGAGGCCTGAAACACAAAAGGAATTCAGCCATATATGTATGATGTATATGTATATATATGCATATGTATATAATATCATATGTTATATGTATGTATATATATATATATATATATATATATAT
>NC_068983.1:98444896-98447625 GCF_001194135.2 Octopus bimaculoides
GTGTGTGTGTGTGTGTGTGTGTGTGTGTGTGTGTGAGTGTGTGTTTGTGTTTCTGTGTTTGTCCTCTCCAACATCGCTTAACAACCGATGCTGATGCGTTTGGTCCCTGAGACTGATAGAATAATTACTAGGCTTACAAAGAATAAGTCCTGGGGTCAATTTACTCGACTCTAGGCAGTGCTCCAGTATGGCAGCAGTCAAAATGACTGAAACAAGTAAAAGAATAAAGGAATATGTATATAATAAGATATATATATATATATATATATATATATATATATACATACATATATACATATGTACATATATATACATATGTACATATATATATACATACTTACATATATATATATATACATACTTACATATATATATATATACATACATACATACACATGTATATATACATATATATACATACATACATATATACATACATATATATATATATATATATATATATATATATGCATATATATCGCTGTGTGTGCACGTGTCTACCTACCAACATACATACAAGCATGCATACATACATACATACATGAATACACACACATATATATGGTGGGCTTTTTTCAGTTCCTGTCTATCATATCTACTCACATGGGTTTGTTTGGCCCTGGGCTATAGTAGAAGACACTCAAGGTGCCTATCCCTATCTGTGCATGTGTGTGTGTGTGTGTGTGTGTGTGTATTTCATCTAACTCTGAAATATATTGTGATCTTTAACAGTATACATTTATAGAGGGATTTTTTCTGGACACAAAGCTGCAGCTCAGTGATTTTCAATGATATACATACATTAAGTACATTAGATTGATAAAGATATTACTATAGAGCCGCTTCTATTGCATAGTTTGAATTTTGTTCTGCTTGTATGGTGTCTTTGTAAACCATCGTATATCATATAAACTCTCTCTATATACTTCAGACTGGCTGATTTCATATCATTTCAGAAGTGATACAAGTATGTGACATTATTAAACAAAACAAAAAAAAAAAAAGCAAAATATATATCTGTTGCTCTTGCAGTCTCTTCTGGAGCGGTTTTGTTTTGCTTAGCTCTAAAGTATATTGTGAATTTTTAAGGCAATTAATCTATAAAGGGATTTTTCCCAGATGAAACCCACCACAACTTCTGGCTTTTCAACAATGCACATATGATATGTTATTCTGTTGTCTGTAAAAAAAAGTCCGTTTTTTTGTGCTTTTTTTTATGTTCCCGTTCCTTTTTTGTCCACGTTTTTTGTCGTCCTGTACCCGGATATGCATCTATATATACATGTAGATGTAGGTATGTACATATATGTATGTATACATGCATATGCTCACATATTCTTTGTGTTATTATATATATATACATATATAAATATAGATAGATATAAAAGACAGGATTCTTCTAGTTTCCATCTAACAAATCCACTCACAGGTGTTTGGCTGGCTTTGAGCTACAGTACAAGATACTTGCTCAAGGTGCCAGACAGGGGAACTGAACCCAGAACTGCGTAGTAAGGAAGCTAACTTCTTACCAGATGGCCACACCCATATATATATATATATTAGATGTACCTGCCATGACCTGTTGGGCAGCGGTTCAGTTTCTGGTTGTTTTTTGCTCTTTGCCTTATGTAGTCATACGATAACTTCGTTTTACAGTTGTTTACAATATATAAAAACCATAAAATTCATGTGTGGAGGGAGGTTTGTATTTTTTATAGCCATTGATCGATCAATCCTGTTCACATGTTTTGGGGAATTTTTTGCTGTTGTTCAAGGGCGAAAAAAGAAAAATACAAAAAGTATTAAATGGCAATTGATGTCGCTGAAGTGGTACAAAACAAAGAGTAAACAAGGAGGGAATAAAAAAATAGTGTCAAATGAACAATTTACTAATTAACAAATTCAGTCAATAACAAAATAATCGTGGGAAAGTTTAAAAAAATAATAAAATCTAAAAAAAGCATAAGGCTGTTTTTCTCATTTGTCGAAATGTAAATGGCTGCCGTCATACTTCCTTCGCACTCACCTTTCTCTCTCTCACACTCTCCTTCTCCCTCCATCTCTCTCCCTCTCTCTTTCTCTCTCTCTTTTTCTTCTTTCTTTCTTTCTCTCTGTCTCTTTTGCTTTTTTTTTCTCTGTATATTTTAATCAAAAACACCGAGTAAAAGATATTTGCTTCGCAATCATGAGATTTTCGCCACAACTCTTGTGAAGGAAAGTGAGTCGACAGAAACAGTGGAAACGTGTTAGTTAGATCGTACTTGTATTTCAAAGAACCAGATATGGTGTCACGCTGAGAATTACAGATAAAAGTATCTTAGGCACAGGAGTGACTGTGTGGTAAGTAGCTTGCTTACCAACCACATGGTTCCGGGTTCAGTCCCACTGCGTAGTATCTTGGGCAAGTGTCTTCTTGGGCCAACCAAAGCCTTGTGAATGGATTGGTAGATGGAAACTGTAAGAAACCCATCGTATATGTGTATATATATACATATATATATATATGCATATATATATATATGCACATGAAAGAGACGTAACCCCCCACCTCCCCGCCTCATTTAAAAAATTCTTTTTTTTACGGAAACCCACGTTTTTGGTTATGGAGATTCCGATTCTGAAAACAAATTGGCAAAAATCGCAATTTCAATTTCTTTTCCGCCCCCACCCCCTTCCTCCATTCCTTCATTTATCACTTTTTTTTCAGAAATTTTTTTGGGCGAAATACA
>NC_068983.1:98449232-98451639 GCF_001194135.2 Octopus bimaculoides
GCAAAATGTCAGAAGTAATGGAGATTAAATACGCTTTACACCGCTTAAACTGCCAAAGGAACCGCTTAAACTGCCAAAGGAGTAACTGTAAACACCTGAATACTTGTCAGTGATTGGTTGAAATTATCGAAATAAGACAATTTTTTACATGAAATAACTTCGAATACAAAAATATTTTTCTGTTCTATAACACAAAATAGATAAGTATACGAAGTTTGAAAGTCTTTCGGTACCAAAAACACTACATAAAACATAAATGAAAACTGGTGCCCCCGTTTTGAACTAGATCCAAAGGCGGTACTCCAAAATGGCTGCAGTCAAATGACTAAAACAAATAAAAGAATGGAATTATCCAACCACTTCAATGAATAGGAACTTCGGTTGATCGAACAACTAGCATACATCGTAGAAACTGGGGGAGATCTATTATTATTGTATGTGTGTTTATTGTATGTCTGTTGGAAATATTCGTAGCCACTTTAATATGGCTGTCCGTTTGAGTGGACTCTACTGCAATTTTTTAATCCCAAGAGATGTTTTTAACTAGCTAAAGATGTCCTTTTGGGGTTACAAAATCGCAGTAGAGTTCGCTCAAACGGACAGCCATGTTAAAATAGCTACTGATATTACTTGTCAGTACAACTACTGCATTGATCTCTTAGAGAGATTTTAGAACTAGCATTTTTGCTTCTTGCAAAATCAGCGACTGTGTGTTTGCTTGAAATATATATATTGCATGCAGAAGTGAGCTACTATCATCTCTAGAAGACAAGGAGGAGGGGGCATGGTGGTCCTACTCAGGAAGACCTTGGACTTACAGGTAAGTAGTCTTTCTGGACCCAGAAAGTAGGCTGGTCGTCCTAGATTTGACCCACGAAAGTTAACAGTCCTTCAGGCTGGTAGCTGTCTATGCTCCTAAGGAGTGTAGGCAGTCTACTTTTTATCAAGACCTAGAGCACTTTCTAGTGACGTCAAAAATGGTAGTTCTGTGAGGAGACTTTAGCACTATCCTCGATGCATAGGTGGATAGTGCTGGCTCGACTGATAGGAGGGGAAATCATGGCCTCAAGGGTCTACTAGAGAGCTATAATCTAGTAGACCATTACAGACTGAATGAGCCGAGCATTCCAGTGCACTTGGAGTAATAACGACGGCTTACACAGGTCTTATATAGACAGGGTATTTGTTAGAGAAAGAGATAGGAATACTTTTAGTTGTCCACAATTTTGTATCGTACCTTACATGGATCACAAATTTGTGATGTGTGAGGTGCATATAGATAAATGTCATAGACAGAGACCCGGGTACTGGAAGATAAACAAGTCTATTTTGGTTTGTGAAGCCTTCCATGCCCGGATTAAGGATTTAGTACAGAGGGCACTATGTGGCGCCATCATTAATAATAGATGGTGGCATGCCCTCAAGAGAGCCATTCGTTTAGAGTCTATTAGACTTAGCAATCAGCTAAGTTTAGATAGATCTAGAATAGAAAGGGAACTAGTTAAGAATTTAGACGAGGCTATGGAATCTAGCTCTGCGGCTGGAGTGCTGGCAGCGAGAGCGGTCTTGTACCGTCACCTCAAAGCCAAAAACGACGGCTGCAGAGTTAGAGCTAAGCTACGTGCAAAGGGCTGAGAAGGTATTAACGTTGCCAGATGGGCCCATCATGTGGAGCGACAGAGGGGCAAAAAAGCCTCTATAAAGTCTTTAAGTGACGAACAGGAGTGCAAGATCTATGGACAGGAAAGATACAAAAGGCCTTTCACCAGCATTTCACCTGGTTGTTTGAGCAGAGCGACGCGCTCGAGCATGAGGTGTCCCTAAAGGGCTCCCTAGCTAGTGGGCCTCGATTCTCGGTACATGAGGTGGAATGCTGTGAAGGACCAATTACACCTGTGGAAGTCAAAGAGGTGTTGGCTGAGTGCACCAGGAACAAGTCACCGGGGCTGGATAGTCTACCCTATGAGTTTTATCATAGCATGCTGCACTTGTTCGGGGACCTGCTGGCCGGCATCAACACAAGCTGGCAACAGAATGGGAGAATTCCCAGCTGTGAGTCGGGGAGTGGTGATGCTGATCCAGGAGGACCAGAGCAAGGGGGACAGTATAAGTAATTACAGGCCCATAACTCTACTCAATGTAGAGTTAAAGATTTTAGCCAAGGTGTTAGCCAAAAGGTTGACGCGTGTCGTGGAGAAACTTGTAGGGAAGGCACAGACATGTGCCATTCCAGGCAGGTCAATCCAGGACAATCTTTACCTTATACGCTACCCATTAGACAGGTTGGGTAAATTAACCGGCGAAGGTGGGGCACTGGTCTATTTAGACCAAAGTAAAGCGTTTGATAGGACAGATCACCAATACCTGGCGGCAGTCCTCGAAGCGGCTGGGCTGGGCCCAGACTTTC
>NC_068983.1:98452793-98455445 GCF_001194135.2 Octopus bimaculoides
AAGTGGACTCCTATATGCTAGAAATAGATTCCGAATCATCTAACCACGAAAAAAAAAAATATGTTCTCAGTAAAAATTCAGCGACACAACAGACTGTAAAAGGGCAAGACAAATGAAAAAATACTAAATAAAAAAAAAACGATTAACCTACGTACCATGGTTTCACCTGTTAAAATTTACATAAGTAAACATCTGCAGGATCGTCAGCGTAGTCCGTCGAATCGCAATGCAATTTCCAGAACTAGACACAAGACGTCCACCCGAAAGGGAGCACGTGTAGAGTTTTACAAATTACATTCAGTGTATCATTTCAAATGTCCTCAATCTGGCGTGCTAAGTCCGGAAATAATTCTGCAGTTAATAAATTTTTGCAGCAAATTTACCGGTTAGAGAACATTATTATACAAAATTTATTAATGAGGGTAGAAATTGATATTAATCAATTAAAACCAGTGGTCTAGCATATTAAAAAATCCGAAGATTAAAATTATGTTACATACAAAAATAAGAGGAATGACCAGCAAAAGTGGACTCCTATATGCTAGAAATAGATGCCGAATCATCTAACCACGAAAAAAAATATATATGCTCTCAGTAAAAATTCTTACACATGCACACGCATTTCGTTTTGGGATAACCACTATTTTATTATCTCCCCTTCTTTCTAGCTCTCCTGTGTGTCCCCTCTGTCCGGCATTCGCCATGAGGGATCGCTCGCCACTAATCCTTTTTTCTGTTTTCTCTCCCTGTTTATTTCTGTGTCCCTTTCTCACTTCCCGAGCGTTAAACTAATACATTTGTTTGTTGTTTACACACCCGTCTTCGTCTTTTGTTTTTTTTTGTAAATTCTCACTATATATATATATATATATATATATTGTGCGCCGTAAAAAATTCCCGATTATCTAAATAAGTTTATTTTATTAAATTTAGTTTGAAATTGCACAAAAATAATTAAAATGCACTCCTCGGCATTCAATTATCAATGTATACTCCATTGTTTGTTTACATTCGGCTGGTAAAACATTTCAATATGGTAGCTAGCAGGCGAAGTGAGACTGTAGCTCTGAAGAAAGTAGGACATAGTACCAAAGACATGGCTTGAAGGGTTGGTGTTGATCCCCCAAACAGTCTGTAATATCATGAAATGCTATAGTAAGACAAGTTCAATCGACAGCAAGCTCATTCCCGGTCGAAAACGATCCTTAAGGACGAAATAATTGGCGGATGTCATCCGAAAGAGTGTTGTGAAATCCACGGTCTCGAAATCTCCCAGCAAGGCCGGCCCTATGGTTGCTGGCGCCCCGGGAAAGCTGAACTTCGGCGCCTTTACAAGTATAATTTTTTTTTTAACTTTCACAAGAAAAAAAACTGAAAATGTAGACTAAAAAGCACATGACGCCCCGGGCGACTGCCCGATTTGCCGGTACTTTGAGCTGGCCCTGTCTCCCAGACAACTATGCGATGGCTCATGCACGAAGACTTAAATTGTAAGTTATTAAAATTGCAACGTCAACACCTAATTTCGGCCACTTCCAGAGCAAATCGACTGGACAGG
The DNA here is from genome assembly GCF_001194135.2 of Octopus bimaculoides. Taxonomy (NCBI): domain Eukaryota; kingdom Metazoa; phylum Mollusca; class Cephalopoda; order Octopoda; family Octopodidae; genus Octopus; species Octopus bimaculoides. Next base: position 98,454,352 of record NC_068983.1, read on the forward strand.
TGCAAGCAAATGGCAGAGGAGATTCAGAGCGCCGGTGACAATGTCTTCATATGGTCAAACGAAAATATATTCACTGTGGAGGCTGTAGGATAACAGTATCATCCGATGGTCAATTCGGCAATTTACATGGAAATGCTGGAGGATAACCGAAATATTTGGAGATAATTACGTATTCACACAAGATGGCACTCCTTCTTATACGCCCAATGTGACACAATAGAGGTACAGGAGCCATTTCAGTGGGTTCTGGGACAAGAATGTTCCTCCCCACCACCTCAGAGGGTCTTGACGATAATATCGCGCCTTGACAATAATATTGTGCGCGCGCACGCACACACACACTCACACACACATACACACACACGATCCCATAGTGTGACATTTGAGGCAAAGTGTCTTATTATTGTCACTGGTTGACTTTTACCTTGTGAATGAAATTGGGTAGACGGAAATTGCGTGAATGTTCGTCAGATGAATCGTTCTGTAAATACAAAGCATCGAACTTGTTACACAGTGTGTCACGTTGAATCTGCCTGACAACTACGCTAAGAGTACACATGTCTGGTGGAATTTTCAACCACTTAAAAATTCAATGAGTTCATGGATGAACAAAGTGAGAGAGAGATGGGGGATAACATTAATTAAAAAAGGCATACACTTTTCACTTTACCGCAAGAAAATAGACGTGCAGTACATTAAAACATAAAGCACATTGTAAATTTTTATTGCACTATAAAACGACTGAGGTAAGCATTGAAAGCTCAAAGGTTTTATAGCAATACTAGTGTAATATATAGTAAATAGAATGCAATCTTATCTTTGGATTCACGGCACAATAACTAAAATTCTAATTTATGCTATTAACATGTTCACTCTCTCTCTCTCTCTCCCCTCTCTCTCTCTCTCCCTCTCTCTCTCTCCCTCTCTCTCTCTCTCCCTCTCTTTCTCTCTCTCTCGCACGCACACACACCACAGATGAATAGATAGGTAGGTAGGTAGATAGATAAATAAATAGATAGATAGATATGTTTCTTTATTAGCCACACAGGGCTCAACATAGAGGGGACAAAATACAAATGTAGTTTTTCTTTTCG
>NC_068983.1:98460492-98464099 GCF_001194135.2 Octopus bimaculoides
ACAAGACGCCATCGTCTCAAAATAAAAATGGCTAGAAAGCCGAAATTGATTTTTAAAACCTGGAAATGTGCCACACAGGGCAGATATCCGTTGCAAAAAACTTGCACCAGAGAGTCTATAAGTTGTTATACAACTTTCTATATAAAATAAACTTTACAAACAAACTTTTTAAAACATAAAAAAGGCAAAACTTACGGAGCCGACACGTCTACCGTCTGTCCATATAGATAGATAGATAGATAGATAGATAGATAGATAGATAGATAGATAGATAGATAGATAGATAGATAGATAGGTGTGTGTGTGCATAACGGTTAACTTAATAAAGGACACCAAATGTAACAGATATGTAACAGGTAATAACAACAGAACCACGGAGTCAATAACATAAGTTAATAACAATCGAGAAGGCTAAATACTTCTTGGACAAATGGTAAGTCTTTAGACGTTCTAAAAAAAATTTTTCGGAGTTTGTCTTTGAAGAAAGCGTGGGAAATTGCTTCTGATAACGTGAGAGCGTGAGATTACGAGTAAAAAAAATCGTGAGACGACTTTGCCGTGAGACGACTTTGTCGTGAGACGACTTTGTCGTGAGACGACTTTGTCGTGAGAAGACTTTGTCGTGAGACTTGGCGAGTCCACAAGTATCATTCACACTTGACTCGTTGTCACCATCGAAATCTATCTATACCTCATAGAATAAATAAATAAAAAGAATGGTTTCAAAATTTGGTAGAAGGCAAACAAATTTAGAGGAAGATGAGTGAAATCGATTACATTGACTCCAGATACTTGGTTTATCAACTCCGAAAAAATAAAAGTCAAAGTCGACCACGGCGGAATATGGACTCAGAACGGAATGAGCCAAAAATAACAAAATTCAGAAATAAACTAAGACAAACATATATTTATTGTCACTTTTCTCAACAGCAGCAACAGATGAGGTGGTGATTTTGTTGAAGAACGACAATGAAGATTGGTGGGATTATCGGGAAAATGGGATAAAACGTAGTTGGTTCTGAAACATATATATGGGTGTGTGCAATTTTATAAATATAGGCGAATGCAAATTTATCTGAATTAAATAGTCAGGATGATATAAAAGTTTAGTAGAAACTTTTAACAATGAAAGATTTCAGTATACAGAACGTTGATGGTTTTTCTTATGTTGTGACATTGTTACTATACTTGCATAAGTTTGTGTTGCTTTTATTGAGCCACATACAATTGTCCTTGTAGATCAACTGGGAGAAACAGACCTATTTTATTCAATAACTTGACATTGAGATTTATTAATAGGCATTGTGAAAGTCACTGGGATTGGAAACTACAAGAGCGTAAAGGCAAATAGCAGAGTGGTGTCAGGAGGTTCAATTTAATTCACGGCACGGTGACATGCTTTCGATAGTTCACCTTTCTGTGACAATGTTGCCCTCAGTCGAGCGTTCACAAACATAGATTAGTAGAATTCTTACTCTATTATTTGCAAAGCACATTTGAGCGTATTGAAATATCACTATAGTATTGCGACACATTCCTTTCCAGTTTATTTTGTTAAAATTATGATTTTCGAATTGCCACCCTTACGTCTCTCTCTCTCTCTCTCTCTCTCTCTCTCTCTCTCTCTCTCTCTCTCTCTCTCTCTCTCTCTCTCTCTCTCTCTGTATCTCTCTTTCTGTCTGTTTCTCTCTCTCTCTCTCTGTCTCTGTCTCCCTCTCTATCTCTGTCTCCCTCTCTATCTCTGTCTCCCTCTCCCCCTCTCTCTCTCTGACTCACCCCCTCTCTCTCTCTCTCTCTCTCTCTCTCTCTCCCTCTCTAATTGTCGATAGCTCCTTTATTTGTTCTTTTCCTGTCTTTTTTTATTCTTTCCGATGGTTCATATTTATTCATAACATATATGTGCAGAAAAACAAAGGCATTACAATGTTTAATAATTATTCCATATTTTGACACAAGGCCAGCAATTTCAGGGCAGGAGTAGGTCAATTTCATGGACTCCAACGTTCAACTGGTACTTATTTTATCGACCCTAAAAGGATGAAAGGAAAAGTGAGCGAAAGTGGAATTTGAATTCAGAATGTAACGAGTAAAAACGAACGAAATGCCGCTAAACATTTTGATCGGCATACTAACGATTCCGCCTGTTCGCCGCCTCTACAGTGTTTAATAATGGTTGATTGTATCAGTTAACAGTGTATTGTTGTTTAAGGTTTAAATTGTTTACTCCGTTTGCTGTGGATTGAGAAAGCAGTGTGTCTGAGAGAGGCGGAATAGAAAGAAAAAAGTATTATATATATATCTACTACGTATGTCGGAAATTCTGTCTATGGGTGTGCTTGTGGAGTTGTTAGCTAACTCCTCCTACATCGTTTAATCGATTTCGATGAAACTTAACACGTGAGTAGAACTCACGTCTGGAAACCTCATGACATACTCAGATTGTTGAAAAAACTCGATAATAGGACCCCTGGAAGGCATCCTCATATATATCTAATATACTTCGTTTTAACAGTCAAGGAAAATAACCCATTCAATTTTCTTAATTCATTTGGTATTAATCAAATTGAGTATGCTTATTTCTGAGTATTTGAACTGTTAGAGTTATTTTCGCAATTTATCCAGTACAGCCCTTAAACAAGTAAACAGTATTTTCCTAAATAATAGATCCACTTATTTCGGTTAGTGACTTATTCGCGAATATACCAACACTAGTGCCACTGAGGGTAATATTTTCTGGGAACGCACAAAAGACTTTTTCAGAGTTATTATCTCATATCTGATTAGCCTGTTATTACGTAACATGCTTTAAGATTTTAGTGTACATACCCTATTAGTATTTCCTCTTAATTTCTATATACTCTGGGAATGCATTAAATCCCTTTTCGGCGCTGCTTTATTTGAATTCTTACTATCGGGTAACTAATTTCATGTTATTACATAACTGACTTCACAATTTGGGTATTCATAACTGAATGGGAATTCCTAAACACAAGATCCTGTGTAAGACAGTTCGGTATTCTCTGAAAATGCACAAAAACCGGTTTAAGGGCAACATACTTTGTATTGTTGTTATTGGATTAGCGAAACAATTATGAGAACGGAACCAATGGATAAGCCCCGCTTTCCCAAGAATTACCGGGTACACACACACGCACACGTACCCAACACCTACAACCCCACACAAACACACGCACGCACATCCACATACACCCATACACACGCACCCCCCTCCACACACAGAAGACACACACACACCGGCACAAACGAACCCACATATACACACATACAAATGAACCCGCACATAACTCCTACACATACACAACACGCACTCACACACACACATCCAAGTATACATACATACACACACGCACACACATCACACACACACATACAAGACACATACACACACATGTAGAAACGAACTCACTTACACACACATGCAAATGAACCTACACACAACTCCTACACACACACACACCCAGGTGCACATACATGTACACACACGCAAGTGAACCCACACATAACTCACATACACACACAACAAACAGTGACACATACACGAACACATACTACGCATATACACGCACACACACACACACACACACAC
>NC_068983.1:98464469-98467336 GCF_001194135.2 Octopus bimaculoides
TGGGGACAAACACAGACATAAAGGCAAACGCACACACACACACACACACACACACACACACACACACACACACACACACACAATACATATATATATATATATATATGTATGTACGTATGTATGTATCTACGTATATATACGACGGGCTTCTTTCAGTTTCCATCTATCAAAATCCACTCACAAGGATTTGGTCGGTCCGAGGCTATAGTAGAAGACACTTGCCCAAGATGCCACGCAGTGGGACTGAACCCAGAAACATGAGGTTGGGAAGCAAGTTTCTTATCACACGCATACGCTTGCGCCTATGTATATACACATCTACCAAATCCAACGATTCTGGTCATCTGATAAGCTAGCTTTCTGTATTTACACTGATTTGTGAATATACAAGTGATTTGAATAAATGTGTTCGTCTCTCATGCCTTATGATTTTTTTTTATGGTTTATATAGTCCCCATGAAGAAACTTCATTAATAGGATCTTTTGGATTTCAACGACTTGGACACTGTGTTACACATATCTGTATTGGATTACAATGCATTCTCATAGCCATGTCCGTTAGAGGAGCTTCCTGTGATTCCCACACAATTCTCTGAACCCGCATGTTTCCCTACAAATTTTATATCTATACAAAGAATAAAGGGGTGGTCATGACTTGAATAAAAACTATTTAGTATTTTCATCCTTTTGAGGGATTCATTGTTAATAATTTTTCATTATTCATAATGAACGCCTCAAAGGTGAAAACGCTAAATAATAGTTTTTATCCAAATCCTGACTACCTTCGTACACCACTTCAAACATATATGCATATACCTGCGTTTGTGAGTCTTTCTGTTTGTCTTCCACTACCGCTTGACAACCGGTGCTGGTTTGTTTACGTCCCCATAACTTAGCTGTTCGGTTCGGCAAAAGAGCCCGATAGAATAAGTAAGTACCAGGCCGTTCGGTAAAAACACCTTTTTGCGGCGGTGCTCTAGCATGGTCGCAGTCCAATGGCTATAACAAATAAAAGATATGTAATGAATATGTTTATTTTATGCGCGTGATCCCCTAGTCCGTAGAGAAATTTGTCTTTCATGAAACTGGTCAGTGATGCAAAAAAGGTTAGAACTATTGGTATATCAAAATAAAACGAGGAAGCTTTCCGACCAAATTATTCAACGTACTATAAATGGCAGCCAAAATACTCCTTCAATCACACTATCCTATAATAATTAGATTGATTTCAAATTTTGGCACCAGGCCAGCAATTTCAGGGGAGGGGTAAGTCGACTACATCGACTTCAGTATTCAACTGGTACTTAATTCATCGACTCTGAAAGGATGAAAGGCAAAGTCGAACTCGGTGCAATTTGAACTCAGAACGTAAAGACGAACGAAACGCTGCGAAGCATTTTGCCCAGCGTGCTAACGATTCTGCCAGCTTGTGACCTTAATAATAATAAAAATAAAAATAATAATAATAATAATAATAATAATAATAATAATAATAATAATAATAATAATAATAATAATAAATTCTTTGATTAGTTACGAGGGCTCACATACAATTTCATTAAAGGACATGCAACAACATAAAAGACAAAAACGGGACGACACAATGGGTTTAAATAATTTCTTTATTAGCCACAAGGGTTTACATTAAGAAAAACATTATGGACAATACAGGACAAAACAAAGAATGTGTGTGAGTATGTATGTGAGTGTGTGTTGTAAACAAGACTAACAAAATTTTTTAAAAAAACAATCAACAATGTGTAATCCTCAATAGAGGGGAAACGTTCGAGGGTTGCTCATGGAAAAACTCCACAAAAACCATAGGTACCCAGACTTTTGGGATAGGTGCTTTTTTTCCTCTCCTTTTTTTCCAACTACAGGCGTATGCTCAGGGCAGGTCCGTTCACTCGTTCCATTCTCACCACTTTCATCCACTTTTCAGCCAACTGGCTAGAAGACAACATTTCCCCCTTGTACCCTTATTTTCCTTTTCAAGTGAATCTTGAAGATGTCGATTAGGGACTGATCAAAGAGAAAAGTGTTTGTCTTCAGCCTCTTCAATATCGTCCAACATTCAATTTCTTTCTCCATTGCCACCAAGGCATATAAACACAGCTTTTCCTTCCCGGTTAAAGGAAGGCGGCGGTGCGATTTTCACTATAGTTTCAGTTGACAGCCTGATCCGTCCTACACGCGACAGCAGGTATTCGACATAAACCTACAGGTCAACAATGCTAGGGCACTGGACGAGTGCATGCAGGACCGTCTCATCGTTCTGCACACATCTCAGACATGCTCGGCTGACGGCACTTCCGCGCCTTTAAAGTTTATCTCGGACAGGCAAAGCTCCCCGGTAGCACTGCCAAGCCATAGATTTTTGGAAATTATCCATCGGTCCCGGGCCGAAAGTTCTCTGGAAAGAGCGGCTAGCTGATCTTCGATGCCCAAGGTCTCCTCAAGAACTTCGTCGCAATTTCTCTCCACTGTTTGTTGGCACTCCGTCGCTTACGACGTCGAAGGTTCCAGTTGATCCGATCAACGGAACAGCCTGCTCATGAAATTAACGTGCAAGTGGCTGAGCACTCCACAGACACGTGTACCCTTAACGTAGTTCTTGGGGATAATCAACGTGACACAGTGTGACAATGCTGACCCTTTGAATTACAGGCACAGTAGAAACAGGAAGAGTGAGTGAAAATTGTGGTGGAAGAGTACAGCAGGGTTCGCCACCATCCGCTGCCGGAGCCTCGTGGAGCTTTAGGTGTTTTCGCTCAATAAACACTCACAATGCCCGGTCTGGGAATCGAAACCGCGATCCTATGACTGCGAGTCCGCTGCCATAACCATTGGGCCATTGCGCCTCCACT
>NC_068983.1:98467460-98468363 GCF_001194135.2 Octopus bimaculoides
TTTCATCGACCCCGAAAGGATGGAAGGCATAATCAACCTCGGTACAATTTGAACTCAGAACGTAAAGACGGACGAAATGCCGCTAAGCATTTTTTTTTGTTTTTTTGCCTGGCGCGCTAACGATTCTGCCAGCTCAATAACAAACAACTTGACACATTGAGCCTGGTGGCTTTTGGTGAGAACAGAAAAGTCACGGCCGGTCGCCCTTGATCACAGGTCCATCAAATCTATAGGGGTTGGACAAAATTGAAACACCTTAAAATTTCAAACAAATTTATTTTAATATGGGATAGGACCGCTGGAATCCTGTGATGTGTGGACTCGTACAAAGTTTGAATTGTTTCAAAAGGAATTTTTGTCCATTCTTCAGCTGAAACAGTTTCCAGCTCTTGTAGTGATGATGGTGAAGGATATCGACTCCTTATTTGTCTTTCTAAAATGCACCGTAAATGTTCAATAATATTGAGATCTGGGGACTGTGGTGGCCAGATAAGATGTTCGATTTCACTAGAATGTTCCTCGTGCCATTCAGTAACAACTTTAGCTGTGTGAATTGCTACATTATCATCCTGAAAGATTGCATTTCCCTCCGGAAATACTTCCGCAACCATAGGATGAATTTGATCAGATAAAATGCTTAAACAGTCTTGACTATTAATTCTGCCATGAAGGGAAACCATTGGGCCGGCGGATTTCCAAGATATAGCCCCCCCCCCCGCCAGATCATCACAGATCCTCCTCCATGTTTAACATTTGGAAGAAGGCAGCCTAGGTCAAATGCTTCTTTTGGCTGTCTCCACACATATACTCGGCTGGTGGTTGGAAATAAGGTAAAGAATGACTCGTCCAAGAAAATAACAATCTTCCACTGCTTTAGGAACCAATTCTGTAGGTTTTTACTCC
>NC_068983.1:98468594-98469573 GCF_001194135.2 Octopus bimaculoides
CTGAAAGTTTGGGCTTTCTTCCGGAGTTTTGTTTCGACGAGAAGGTTTTTCCCTCTTTCTCAAAGGCTGTCATTACTTTCGAGACAGTACTTCTATATACACCAAACATTTCAGTTGTTTTCTTTACGCTAGCGCCTGCCATACGAGCACCAACAATTTGACCTCCTTGAAAGTCTTATAGATCTGTCATTTTAAGGATCTATTTTAAAACGGGGGCGCCAGTATTTTCTTAACGAAACACTAACGAAACACTTTGAAACTTGGGACACTGGTAGAATGTGTCATATAAAACATCTTTTACTCTTAGTCTTCTTAACAAAAAAAAGGAATTCGTAAGTTATTCCATGTTAAAGTTGTCGTATTTCTGTAATTTCAACCAACCACTAACGTCTATTCAGCTGAATAAGAGTTACTGCTGGGCAGTCATAAATATGTTATTCCCTGTGACATATTTCATCCGGTTTAATCGTAATTTATATGCATATATTGTTTATATAATATATTACGCTGTGCGTATCTATGTGTGTAACAATTTTAGAGTTCGGATTCTCGAGTTAGGGTTAGTTTTAGGGTTAGGGTTACGGTTACGGTTAACAGTCTAGTTAGGGTTAGTGTTAGGGTTAGGGGATTAATACGATATACACCGTTACAGCGCTAACTGTTTTCAACTGAATAGACGTCAGTGATTAGTACCCTAACCCTAACCCTAACCCTGGCGCCCCCGTTTTAAAATAGATCCCATTTTAATGAATTTTGATTACCTTTTTCTGGTGATATCTGAAAGAAACAGCAATTTTAGCAAATCATATTAAGCAACACTAATAATAAATAAAAAAAATATAAAAATAAACAAGCTTTTGACGGTTTTATAGATACTTCAAAATTATGATGCTATGATGCTAGTTGTTTCCATTATTTTGTCCAACCCCTGTATAACTTAACATTCCTCCTACCACCCTGTGTTTTGTACACAATCTGT
>NC_068983.1:98469612-98471048 GCF_001194135.2 Octopus bimaculoides
TGTATGTACTCTCCCACTTGGTTGTATGTTTTGTTTATCGGCCTGTGTGTGTATGTGTGTGTGTGCGTTTTAGATAGATAGATAGATAGATAGATAGATAGATAGATAGGTAGATAGATAGTCTTTTTAAACAATGCGCATACTTTCCCACTTGGTTGTTTTGTTTATAATACGCATATATAATAAGTAAGATACATAGATAGTATTTTTAAACAATGCGTGTACTTTCCCACTTCATTTTGCTTATAACACGCAGACAGACAGACAGACAAACAGGCAGGCAGGCAGATAGATAAGATGCCTTTGAATGTGAGGTTTTCTTTTATCAATACTGCTGGTGCTTTGTGTTTTCTGTTAGGTACTTGTGTGAAGGCCGAGTGTGAGATATATTAGAATAAATAAATAAGAAGACAGAGTAAGAGAGAGAGAAGCAAAGAAAGTGAGAGAGGAGGTGAGGAGAAAAAATGATAATTTCTGAAAACGCCAAGCATTTTTGTATGAAGAACGGATCTGTTGTCGCTGTGGAGCCAAGAGAGGAATATGTCAGAAAGAGAGAGAAATGTTTTTTTTTCACCACTATGTTTCTCTTTCTCTGTCTCTATTTCTCTGCACTCTCTCTCTCTCTCTTTATCTCTATATTCTTCTGCACTCACTCTATTTCTTTGCACTCTCTCTCCCTTCCACTATTTCTCTGTACTTTCTCTCCCTCTCACTATTTCTCTGCGTACACGCACACTCACACGCGCGCACACTCTCGATCTCTTTCTCCGAACTCTCTCATCCTCTCTGTCTTTCTCCGAACTCTCTCATCCTCTCTCTCTTTCTCTGAACTCTCACTTCCACTCTCTTTCTCTCTCTCGCCTCCTCTCTCATTAAAATGCTCTCCATTTTCAATGCAGATTTTATTCTATTTATCATTATGAGGGCCGTCTACAATTTAACGATGAATCTACGCGAAAGAGAGTTTTATTTTGTTTCTGATCTCTTAATATGTGTCATGTAACAAACATGACCTCGTTATATGACGGGAGGAAGTATAATTTTCGGAAACCCGATATCTCTCTGGTAATTGTTTTTCTTGCAAACTAGACCAAGCAGTAAATAGCAGCAGTAGTTTTAAATGTTGAAGTCATCAAGTAGAGCAGTCAATTGCACGTAGCGTGTACAGCTTTTCTGCGAGCATCGATTAAATGCTGACAGCAAAATGATTGCCTTACATCAGATTTACATTGCTGGTTATCTCTCATCTTTCTCTTTCATGTCAGGTATCTCAGATTTATTTATTTATTCATTTTAGCACTGAACACAGCAGAGGAAATATGTTTCAAATATGGAGGATAGTTACTCATCTGGATGGCCAGCTCATTGTCAACAAATACACATATTCACAAGATCGGATATATATATATATATATATATATATATATATATATATA
>NC_068983.1:98471873-98481591 GCF_001194135.2 Octopus bimaculoides
CGGGATCACTGCCAGAGCAGCGGTCTTGCTCCTGTGCCGGTGGCACATAAAATGTACCTTACTGGCACTTGTGCCGGTGACATGTGAACAAAACATTGTCTGACTCCTGTGCAGGTAGCACATAAAAAACACCATTTGAGCGTGGCTGTTGCCAGTACTGCTGGACTGGCCCTCATGCCAGTGGCACGTAAAAAGCACTCACTACACTCTCAGAGTGGTTGGTGTTAGGAAGGGCATCCAGCTGTAGAAACTCTGCCAGATCAGATTGGAGTCTGATGTAGCCATCTGCTTCGCCAGTCCCCAGTCAAATCGTCCAACCCATGCTAGCATGGAAAGCAGACATTAAATGATGATGATGATGATGATATTCATATATATTACAGTTATGTTGAAACGCGAAATGGGAAAGTGCAGTATTAACGACAAAACATTTGTGGAATAAATGATGGGCTAATTTGTCTATGTGACATTTCATGCATCCATTTGGAGGATTCCAGGCCCTAACCTGTCAAGGAAAATTGGGGTAGGAGTAGGTGATTTTTTAACGCATCGTAAAGCTGTCAGTGGATATACTCTCCTTTGCGACGATCGGCGCCGCATCTAACACAACCCATCGTATGGTTGACAGTCGAATGAATGTAGATGTAATGGAGATATTGTACGTAAATGGGCACATTCCAAAAAGGGGCTGCAATGAGAGATGGCAACGTTGCCATTGGATTGCTGGTGTGGCTGTAGAATAAGAAACATAAACTGATCCTATTCAGTCACATGAGAATATGTAGTAATGAATTACTTGAAAAAAATAAGGTGTAATGGCTTACCATGTGGTTGGTGAGAGTAATTGGAGAATACATTTTGAAACTAAAATCCATGAAGGAAACTACTTTGTTGATGCAGTCTTCGGATTTGTTGGTATTATGCCGAATGGTATCCATCTTCACCATTCACAATGAGCAGTGGATATTGGAGCACATCATAGGATGTAGTAATTCCTACAAAACCGCTTGGTAAACAATATTCTTTGTTTTCCCTTGCAAATAGATTTTTTTTTTGCTTCTCTCTCTAGAGCAGCCAACATTTAATTGCCATGTGAAAAACATGACTCTTTCAAGTGAAGTCCTACCACAGACATTGTTTGACCCTGGGATTTATTGATAGACATTGCAAAGCTGATACAAATAGGAAATTGCACTCTTCTGAAGGAAAAAGGAATTTCTGCTCCTGATGGAATGAGAGGAGTCTAGGATATGAAAACAACATCTCCTTTTCCACATCCAGAGAGAATGGTGGCATCATCTTCTTTACCACCAGGTGTGTCACACTGTAGAGTGTTGGTGGATCCAAATTCCTCAATAACATTACTGGAGTCCCCACTTTAGGTTCCAATCTGTTCCTGGAGGCTCCAATGAATTGAGAAATCCTGTTGGATAATTTACCACCTCTTCTGGATCTGGAATTGTATCAACTGACTTATAGATGTGAGGACTTCCAGGAAGGTACTGCAGCAGCTGCTCATTAATTTTACTTACAGTGCTGTTTTTTGCAGCTAGTATTGCTCTTTCACACAGCCAATTGAGATTGTGATAATTTTTCAACCAATGGAGGATCTCCTCTTTGGAGACATTATGTCAAGAAATATGATGTAATAAAATGAGATGACAATTATGTGTTAATAATGAAATGACAGTATAAAAAGGTAAATAATATCAGTATCTTAGCAAATTTTAAGAAATACATACAATGAACTGAGATGACACTTATGTTAATAATTAATTGTCAATAAAAAAAACATTAATTAATATCAATATTTTAAAAAGATGAAAAATGTTCAGCAGATTAATCATGCTGGATGTGAGAGAGACAATCAATTTCTGAAAGTTACTTCGCAAAGAGATACCTTCCTTCTCCATGTAACCCAGGAAAAGGTATTTTCTGATCCCAGAGGGCCCATTACACATAATGTGAAAAATTTTAAGAGTTTAAAACCATCTCTGAAACATAAGAAATGTATGTTCCCATTTTGGAGAAAATCAGTTGCAAACTTCAGAAGTTATCAGTTGCAAACTTCAGAGGGTTTACACACACACAACCTCACTTTTATATATAGATAGACATGTGTGTGTGTGTGTGTGTGTGTGTGTGTACATACACACATATATATACCTGAGTCGTCTAATAGACCATGAGTCAGGGAAAAAATGCACTCGTATATTTGTCAATAGAATGGGTATATTATCCAAAATATATATATTTATAGATGAGGATGGTCATTTTGCTAATAAACAAGCACTATTTATTTGATCTTTACTTTAGCATAATTATTATTAGTTTATTTGGCAGAGATCTTTCATCACATCGTGACCTCTTCTTGTCATGTCTATTCCATCTTGTCATATATATGGGCTGCAGCTTTGCCCATCCCAAATCTTATCAGAACAACCAGTGGGGTAACCACCTGAAACAAAAGCAGCAACAAAATAGAAGGAAATCATCAAGCATGAACCTCCAGGGTAATAGTGCACCAACAGGAAGAAATGCATCTCAAAAGAGTAGGAAAAGAGATCAGCGCATGCACTCTGCACCCCTCAAAAAGTGATATGCAGAGGCTGTACGAACTGCAGTTATCGAGCAACGGTTTTTTTTTTAACATGGCCCAGAAGATAGTGATGCAGCTAACATGGATGCACAGGATGCAAACTCAAAGCCATGCATTTCAATGCACAAGAATATCTCAGGGGACAGGCCCAGGATGGCACCACAAAATCCTACCCAGATATCACGCCCATATTCCTATTGAACATCAAAGGTCTGCTAAAGCTCAGGAACAGAGGTAAAATTCTGTACCTGAAAGAGCTTGCTGCATGCAACCAAGCAATATGCATGGCACTCACTGAAATGCATCTAATCCCTAATATAACAGATGTCTGTATTTCATACAGACAGAAGAGGAAGAAACCACAGTGTAGTTGCTATGTACATCCGTGAAGATGTCACACCTCTTGTATTACTGTCACATTCAAACTCAGTTTGTGACACCTTGATAAGACATATAAAACAAGTTGATGTAGTTGTATGCACAATATATCATCTGTCAAATACCATGAAATATGTCAGCAAATTTGAGGAGAGTCTCAGCCACATAGAAGAGGTATTAACAAACCTTGATCAATACATCAATATACTTCTGGGTGACTTCAACTTTCCAAATGTTAAATGACTGGAACGCCACATCCTCTCTGGGATGTCACTGCATGAACAAAAGCACATACAGTCATTACTGGAACTCTCTAATATGCTGTTCATGGAACAAGTGATACTCATGCCAACCAGGGGAAACAACATCTTAGACATTTGCTTCACAAATAATGTGGACCTTATTCATACTGTGAGGGTGACACAGCACTCTCAGACCACAACATTATGGAAATTAAGTATGTATGGTCCTAAGCAAACTGCTAGTAACTATCAGAAAGACTCAAGCAACGTCTGACCTGAATTTCAATAAAGCAAAATGGGAATCAATCTGCAAAAAGATTCACAAACGAAACTGGTCCAACATCCTATGTATGCAAGACATTGACTTGAAACTAAGTCAGTTTATGTCAACAGTGCAAACTATATGCACTATTAAATACACCCCAGAAAGAAAAGCCAGCATACCGACAAACAAGATTCCCAGGGATAGAAAAATCCTTATGAGACGCAGGTCAAAGGTCTCAAACCAGTTGAATAGACAACTGAAGGATAGGGAGAAGTCTGTTTTAGTACAGACACTCCTAGAAATCAAAAGCAAGATCAAACTCTCTAATGAAACGGAAAGAGCAGAGAGAGAGAGAGAGAGAGAGAAAGAGAGAGAGAGAGAGAGAACAGAGCTGTGGAAAGCATAAAAACAAACCCTAAAACTCTATAAATTTGCAAAAGAAACAGCTACAATACAATAGAGTGAGCCTATGTACAAGAGAAATGTGTCTGCATGGATGATGGTGCACTTGCATTTAATGATTCTGCAAAGAAAGAGGCTCATTCTGAAAGACTGCTGAATGTTGAGAATGAATGGGAGGAAGAGAGCCCGCCAAATGTTGACCAAACTGAGGGAGCAGCTATCCAAATTGACAATACCTTGGTAGATAAGTCTAGTTGATGTGGCTCATTAGGATTTAGATTATACAAGAACAGCATAACAAATTGCCTCAGTCTCTTGCAAAGGTCTTAATTCAATGCATGTTCAGATATGTATACACATAAATATATGTGTAACTATTGAGAATATGTATGTAGGTGAGTGTATGTATGTATGTATGTATGTATGAATGGATGCATGCATGTATGTATGTATGTATGTAAGTATGTATGAATGGATGCATGCATGCATGCATGTATGTAATTATCCCAAGTATGATTAAACTGCATCCAGTAGTAGAGCCCTGGTTCAGGAGTTTCCAGGATTTCCAGGCAGATGGAATCACCTTTTATCCGCTATTATTCCCAAGTCTACTCTGACCCATAGTAATAGCACCTGTCAAAGATCCAGCTATGGATAAATTAGCATATTAGACCTTGCCTACCTATGCATGTGAAGACTGAATCAGGCGGACCCTGTGGAAGAAACCTTCATGGTTAAACAGAGGGGAAATCAGCTGCTGCAACGCATTTTGGAGTGCAGAGAGCAAGATGAAACAAGTAAGACATTTTGGTCATCTACTGCATCTGTCTCCATCCCAATGTTGTCCAGGCCTAGTCTTACCACTGAATTGATGACAGTCACAAATGAGAGAGTAAAGATGATGATGTACAACTCCACTTCAAATAAAGACCATGTGAATCTTCAGTCATCCTTAAGAATGGCTAGATCAGGGGTTCTCGACCATTATTTTATTTATGGACCCCCTTGATTACTATCTTATTCTGGTTGACCCCCATAGCCATTCAATGTCTAAAACTAATTTTATAGAAACTTCTTTCAAAATATCTACTTAGTTTTTCACACATTAATTTGTGTAGGTTGAACTATGTAAAATGTTAAAAAAAGAAACCTAACTGTTTCTTGCAATAAATACCAATATAAACATCAAAAGAAAAATTTTTTCAAGGGCCCTTAAAATGCTATCCTAGATCCCCAGTTTATTTTTTTTTTGTTGAATGAACCCCATCCAAAATCTTATATGGACCCTCAGGGGCCATGTGGACCCTAGTTGAGAACCACACCACTGGATTAGATGGTCCTCGAAACATGTATGCAAGTATGTGTGTGTGCATGGTACTTTGAGCAAATGTCCTCTACTACAGCCTCAGTCTGACCAAACACTTGTGAATAGATTTGAATGACAAAAGCTGAACAGAAGCCCATCAAATATGTGCACACACACACATCTGCTCCTTGTCCCACTATCATAGTTTCTTATCCCTCTATTTTATACCCCACTCAGTTGAGGTGGTGGGGTCTTATCTTGCAGGTACTTGATGACCTCAATGATCCTGGTGTCACATAAAAAGTACCCAGTACACTTTTTCAAGTAGTTGGTGCTAGGTAGGGCATCCAGCTGTAGAAACCATGCCAAAGCAGACATAGAATCTGGCACAGCCTTCTTGTGTGTCTGTTCCTTTCTCAAACCATCCAACCCATGTCAGCATGGAAATAAGGTATTAAATGATGATGATGATGATATATACACATACATACATATAAAAGTATATATCTACTACATATGTGGAAAATCGGTGTATGTTTGTTTGTGGCATTGTTAGCTAACTCCTCCTACATCGTTTTATTGATTTTGATGAAACTTGACACATGAGTAGAACTCATGTCTGGAAACCTCGTGACATACTTAGATTGTTGAAAAAATCAATAATACAGCCCCTGGAAATTGCTTTCTTATATCAGAGTAATAAGGCATTTCAATAGAACATCTTTACCCCGGGAATTACTGGGTACACCAGCTAGATATATATTTATCTTTTATCTTTTACTTGTTTCAGTGACTAGACTGTGGCCATGCTGGGGTGCCGCCTTGAATTTTTAGTCGAATGAATCAACACCAGTACTTATTTTTTAAGTGTGGTACTTATTTTGTTAGTCTCTATTGCTGAACCACTGAGTTACAAGGACACAAACACACCAACATCGGTTGTCAAGTGATGATGGGGGCATAAACAGAGACACAATGACAAAGGCACATAGACATATATGTACTGATATACAGGGTGCATAAGATATTTGAGGACAGATTAAAGTTTATAAAAAAAAACAGATATAGAACAACAGATAATAACTTTATTTATCAAAAAATGCTATGAGGATAGAAATAAACCTTTTCTATAATGTTATTCAATAAAGCCACCTTCAGCTTCAACAACTGCTTCTATATGAAATCTAAGTCAACTACTTGCTTGAATCAAGTGGTCTTGGTTCATTTTGGACATTACTCTGACTATGACAGCTTTCAAAGAATCTTTGCTGTTATGGGTGTGTTCATTTGACCTCTCTCAACAACGCTCCACATGTAATAGTCCAATGGATTAAGATCTGGAGAATTAGGAGGCTAAATGTTAGGGGTTATGTGATCATGAACATTTTCAGCCATCCATTCCTGTGTTACTAGAGCCATGTGTGATAGTGCAGAGTCTTACTGGAACACATATAACCTTCCATTGCATACACTGTCTATCCAGGGCTTAACAACTGTTTCCAGGACTTCAATGTAGGTGGCAGAGTTAACTCTAAGGCCTTGTGGAAAGAAGTAAGGAGGCATTACATGTCCTTCATTGCTGACAACCCCTAAAATCATGACAGTTGCAGGAAATTTTGTATACATATCACTTGGAACTTCAGAAGGATCTGCACATAACCATCTGTTATTTCTTCTGTTAACTTTTTGATCTTGATCGAAGTTTTTCTCAATTGAGAAAAACCAAACCAAATCTTCTGCTGGATTTTTCAGTTTGTTTAAGAACCTTTTAAGATTTGATGTAGTGATTTTCTTTTGCTTTTTCTGACCTTTCCATGTCATATAAGACTTATATCTGATGTCGTCATGAAAAACATTTCTGACTGTTCCTTCTGACACATGGAGATCTTTTGCAATTGACCTTATGGACTTTCTGGGATTATAATCAAGGGTCTGTTGAACTTGCTGGATACATTCAGGTGTTCTGATGATTTCAGAGTGTTTAGAATGCTTTTTATGCTTTGATACTGGTGATACGTTTCCATCTTCAGTCTCTAACTCCTTACAAACTTTGTAGATGAAAGATCTGGCAACTTTTCAAAATCAAGATATTTCTAAATCGCTATGCTCCACCTTTATAACCACAATAACAGCATGCCTCTTCATTTCTTGAGTAAGCTGAGGGTATGCCATTATCATTTTCTGGAACAAAGATTATACAGAGTTATTAAAAAATGCAGCAATGACCCCAAAAATGTATGCCCTCAAATATCTTACGCACCCTGTACATATGACAGGTTTTCTTTCAGTTTCCATCCACCAAATCCACTCACAAGGCTTTGGTCAGTCCAAGGCTATACTTGCAGACACTTGCCAAAAGTGTCATGCAGTGGGACTAAACCTGGAACCATGTGGTTGAGAAACAAGCTTCTTATTTCTTTGTTGCTCACAAGGGGCTAAACATAGAGGGGACAAACAAGGACAGACAAAGGGATTAAGTCAATTACATCGACCCCAGTGCATAACTGGTGCTTAATTTATCGACCCCGAAAGGATGAAAGGCAAAATCGACCTCGGTGGGATTTGAACTCAGGACGTAGCAGCAGACAAAATACCACTAAGCATTTCGCCCGGCGTGCTAACGTTTCTGCCAGCTCGCCGCCTTGTTGAGAAACAAGCTTCTTACCACACAACCACGCTTGTATATATATGCACACACACACACACACAACATACATATACAGGTATATATATCATATGAGCAAGTTTGTATGTGTATACTTGATTCATATTGACTGCTAAATTCTTTATCCAAAAAGCCAAAATAAAAACAAGATTTGTTTTGAAGCACCCATTTGTCAGTGGGTCAGTTATACAAAAGTCATACACGTGTGTGTGTGTGTGTGCACTTACACTTTTGGCTTTCTTTAGTGGCTCATTAGGATTCAAATCATGCTGGTGCACATAACAAGCTGCCTCAATATTTCACTATAGGTCTTATTTCTCATTTTTTGTGTGTAACTGTTGCCATCTCCACTGCCACTGGTGCTAAATTTCTGAACTTAACTATTCTAGCTCTCTCTTTCTATACTTTGTGGAAAGCTTCGTATTTTCAGTCATTCTCCCCAGCTCTCTCTATTATTAATTATTTCTCTTCTTGTTTTATTCTCTCTTTATCACCACTTTTCCCCCTCCCTCTTTCCAAATATGTCTCTTTGTTATATATTTTCCTTTTGTCTCAGTTTTATCCTTTCTCTTTTCCCCTAGAATCAGTTGTATAATGACAGTATTAGCAACTTTGATGTAGAGCTGCTGTTGATTATGATATAACGGCTTATTTTAATATAAGCAGAAAGACAAATTTTGTGGACATGGATTTAAATTGTAATCACAGTAAAATGTATTTTATTTCTTTTATAAGGAATTGGCCACAAATGATTTGTAGGTAAAGTTCCCTTCTCAAGTCATACTGACTAATAAGGGCTGGTTTCCCAGTTTCCACAGCACATATATTCCCCACCTGGACAGTACACCAGTCCATCGCAGAATTACTCATTTTTGCCAGCTGAGTGGACTGCAGTATTGTGAAATGAAGTGTTTTGCTCAAGAACACAATGAATTGCCTGGTCCAAGAATCAAAACCATAAGCTTACAATCAGTAGTCCAACACCCTAACCGCTAAGCTATGTGTCCGCATTAAACGATATATCCATCAATAATGCCATGGAAAAAAGTAGACTCGCCACATGCACACAATTTTTTCTTGTTTATAGGTGAGATTCACTTCAATGAAATCGATTCCCATAATATTTACAGAGCTCTCAGACCCATGCAGGGTGAAAGAGTTCTTCAGTATTGTTAAAACTTAGGTGGTCCATGGTCTCTGTGATGCACCAAATGGTTTCCAATGCCAACATTTGTCAAGGAGACACAACTAGGTGAAAATCTCTCTCCTTCTTATAGACCAGTGGTTCTCAACCAGGCTCCATATAGCCCCTGAGGGCCCATATAAGATTTCTGGTAGTCCACAAAACAAAATAATTAAATTGGGGATCCAAAATAGCATTTTAAGAGTCCTTGAAAAAACAAATGCTTTAGATGTGGGAGTGGCTGTGTGGTGAGTAGCTTGCTTACCAACCACATGGTTCCAGGTTCAGTCCCACTGCATGGCACCTTGGACAAGTGTCTTCCATTATAGCCTTGGGCAGACCAAAGCCTTGTGAAAGGATTTGGTAGATGGAGACCGATATATATATATATATATATATATATATATATAATTTTGCTTAAAAGAGTTCCAACACTGTCTGTTTTTTATGTTTTATTTATATTCCTGCAGAACTAATGTGGGGTATAGAATATGGAATATACAATATATAATATGATATACAATATACAATATAAAATAAAATAAAATAAAAATGGATGGCACCATGAAAGAAAGTATTGAATGTAGATGAAATATTGAGTGTTCAATATAAAGGATCAAATATACAAATAGGGAAATAGCCCTGAAACTCGAGTCGCCTTTATATATATATATTTAT
>NC_068983.1:98481855-98483935 GCF_001194135.2 Octopus bimaculoides
CAAAATAATATATTCCTCTATACACAATCATACAAAAAAACCCACCTTTTTTGTATTTATTTTTACTCGCATATATATGTGTGTATGTGTGTGTGTGTGTGTGTGTGTTTTCGTGTGTATGTAATTGTCACCCCAACATCACTTGACGACTGATGCTGGTGTGTTTACGTCCCTGTAACTTAGCAGTTTGGCAAAAGAGACCAATAGAATAAGTACTAGGCTTACAAAGAATAAGTCCTGGGGTCGATTTGCTCGGCTAAAGGAGGTGCTCCAGCATGGCTGCAGTCAAATGACTGAAACAAGTAAAAGAATTGGTATGCATTGCAAGAAGCAGCTAGGTTTCTTTCTCTAACCTCCACAATTTAATGCGTGAAAAACAAAATAGGAATTTTGAAAGAAGTTTCTATAAAACTAGTTTTTAACCATCAAATGGCTATGAGGTCCACCAGAATAAAATAGTAATCATAGAGGTCCAAAGATAAAAAAAATGGGTGAGAGCCCCTATTATAGACAATAAGCATCAGAGGATGGAGGCTTCTAAATAGTGCATGGGTAGAATTGAAATTGACAACATAATTCCCCAATGCCCATTCCTGACCAAGACATTTCATGTACATATCAATTTTAAGTTCTGCAATTAAATAAGGT
Source organism: Octopus bimaculoides (assembly GCF_001194135.2). Taxonomy (NCBI): domain Eukaryota; kingdom Metazoa; phylum Mollusca; class Cephalopoda; order Octopoda; family Octopodidae; genus Octopus; species Octopus bimaculoides. Next base: position 98,482,504 of record NC_068983.1, read on the forward strand.
CCATGAAATATGCCTGAAAATATATTGTCAAGGTATCTAATGTTGCAATGTTTGTTCTGATGCAGTAAAAAGCCACAGTAAAGTTTACCAATTCCAGCAAGACCAAACAAGAACAATGCTACAGCAGCAATGGGATTTTCTGACACTTCATCATCTTTCTTATTGATGAAGGTATCCCAACATTCAACAACTTAATGTCTACTTAGAAAATAATTAGTGAGTTTACTTCACTCAAGCAACTTTTGCATAGCAAACACAGACAGGGAAAACAATGCTTACAACCTTTTTCCAAGCTGTGCCAGTATGATCCCTCTGTAAAGCATTGCTGTCCCATCAGAATTATTCCTTCCTGATGAGTGATGGAGATGAAAAAACTTCTATCAGGTTGTAGAAGGCCAACCTCATATGAGTTTTGACAGTACCATTGGAAGAGAGTATAAATAATGCACCAGCCAACATGAATGCTTCTTTCAATGAAGTGGGGTGTTCAAGATCATTTCAAGATCATTTCAAGATCATCAAATATTCAACAGTGAAATTTGCACTGTCTATAGAGACATGCTTTATATTCGGATTCCTGGAGAATGCTGCTGAGTAGGAGGCAACATAGTCAGAAGATTTTGTATCTCAAACAGCCAAAAGTCATAGGATTCTTTTCACCATTTCATTAATAAAACAACATGAACCATCCCATATGCTTCAGTTTTGATTCAAATATTCTAATGACCTTGCCAACGAGTTCAAAGAACAATCTCACAGAAGTACTGTAAGTAGGTTACTCAAATGAAATCTTTAGTGCAGCTCTTATTGACAAACTTAAAGATATAAATGGCCAAGGACTTCAAAAATGCAACAACTCTCAACCGAACAACACTGAAAACAATAATCTTACAGCAGAAATTTTGAAAGAGACATCTTATAATGTTGATACATTAACAGTATGTGTTGATAATGGTCCAAACTCACTGCAGCTCAGATACTAGCCTATTCTGCTATTTTTACAGGGTTCAGTAACAAGAAACTTGAATTTGCTTCTTTGATGTTCATGGTGTAACTGGAAAGATATTTTGATTTAGTCTTGTTGTTTACTAAAATCTGTCAACGTGAAAGTATAGCTATTATAGTTGTTTCTTCGGGTGTCATCACCACACTTCTTTCTGTAGCTATGTCATACATTCTATCTTTAAGCTTCTCTTTGACTTAAGTACATGACTAAGAATTTGGGAACCAGATATGTTCTTAAGAGATGCTAAATGGTTGACTGAGATGAAGGCACAATGGTACACTAGAGAACTTTGAAAGCACTGGAAGGTATATTATAGGACTTCCATGACAAGGGTTCAAAGTGGAAGGAGTATCTTCAGTGTTGCAACCCCACCCTCTTACATATATATATGTGCGTGTGTATGTGTCTGTATATATATATATATAT
>NC_068983.1:98484105-98485489 GCF_001194135.2 Octopus bimaculoides
TAAAGGGGTAATGATTCATGTAAAAACAAAATAATGGGTTCGTTAGGTTAAGTTTTATTTGTAATACACAGTTGCTTTGAATTTGCTTCAGAAAGAGGTCTACATTTGTGATGGTTACTTGGGGTGGAGGCACTAGAAATGTAGCCTGGGTGTCAAGGGGGTGGCAGCCCGAAAAAGTTTGGGAATCACTGTTCTATAGAGTGATTAGCATTAGGAAGTGCATCCAGCTATAGAAACCAAGCCAAAACAGACTGGAGTCTGGTGCAGCTCTCTGGCTTACCAGTTACAGTCAAACTGCTTAACCCATGCCAGCATGGAAAACGGATGCTAAATGATGATGATGATGATGATGATATATATATACATACATTCATACATATAATGGGTTTTTTTCATTTTCCGCCTACTAAATAAATCCACTCGTTTATATCTCTATATTCCCTGCCTTAAACCTATATCCCTATATTCCCTGCCTCACACTCTTGAAAACTTGCCTGATCTTCTGTTCCTATCTCCCTAACTTGTTCCTCAGTGCCCATTGCCCTCACTCACATTCACCCTCCTGTGCCTTCAGGGCATGTCACCTCACTTCATCACAATTGTCTTCTTTCCTTTTCCAGATGCTGTAAAGTCTCAAGCAGTCCTGTTAATTCACTTGATGACTTCAACTAGTGTGTTTTAGCACTACCTCCCAGCTACACAATTACACATAGCTGAATACCGTACTTGACTGGTACCCAGTTGGATAGCAACTAATTCTGTATTGGTTTTTCATTTCAACTTGGACTTCAGATCAGCAAATAGCGCCAATGCCCTTCTGGGTCCAGAATTCACATTTTCAAATTTTATCTCTTGTCATATTGCTTCAGTGTCAGCCACTTTCCTTGGCATGTTACCCTTAATGATATTGTCAAACATGGTTTGGACAAAATTGGTTTTCTGTGGGGATCAGCAAATGACTCAATGAAAGACATTACAATTTTCCTGTTCTGAGACAACAAGTCTTTCGTCTGGGATGCAACCTGCAACAATATTGTCTTTAGTGTTAGTCTGGTGAAGTCAAGACTGCATCTAGATGTTTACAACTGCATCAGACCCACAAAATACCAACTGTTCTTCAAAAGTGCTTTTTTTTTCTCTCCGTGCCAAAACAAGCCCCACTCAAGTTGACTGACATAAAAATTGCCATCCATAGAAATGAACCCTGCATATTGCAATGACTCTTAAACACATCTTGTTTATCATTCTTTGGCATTTTATCTGCCGGAACTACAAAATATTTGCAATATTTAACACTTACAGTATGTCTATATCAAATATAAGTCATAAGAAAAAAATGAATGTTGTTTATATTAGTTTTTTTTTACTCAATATAACAGTAACA
>NC_068983.1:98485755-98486551 GCF_001194135.2 Octopus bimaculoides
GTGCGTATGTGCTCGTGTGTGTGTGTGTGCATGCGTGTGCGTGCGTGCGTGCGTGTGCGTGCGTGCGTGCGTGTATGCATGTATAACCAAACTATTTATTTATTTTGTATAGAATTATAATATTTTTATAAATATTTTTCACAAAGCTTTCTTTCCAACACTGATAAAGCTTTATTTCATATTTAATTTAATTTACTTTAAAAACTATAGCCAGGTTGATGCTTTTTTTTTATATTACCCGTCATACTATAATTTTATTCGTACTTTAACATTTTTATTCTATTTCAACAATGTGTCCTCATTTCTCAATTTTTGTTGTTTTCTTCTGCCTTCCAAGCTAATGCCTAACAGCAGCCATAACTTCTACCTTAGTCAGCATACAGTTGCTTGCGTTCACATGCTGCTATTCCATGCACTTCACATAACGTTGAAGTAAATAAATTCAGTGGAAACGAAGCAGTTAAGGTTAATATACTCCGACTTCATCATTTGGCAACCTTTCTATCTCAAGAGTTATATACTGTCGTATATAACTTGAGATAGAAAGGGATAGATCTCTCAATCCCTCATTTCATATTGTCTACTTGGCAAGGCATTGTTATGCTTTTAAAGATCCTGTTAATTAAATAATTGCTATAGTTAATAAAATGATTTCTTGCTTAGGTTGATAGGATATTTTATTACATTCGTTATCTATCTATCTATCTATCTATCTATATCTATATCTATATCTATATATATAAGTATGTACATATATGTGTGTATACATGTATATATATTCTTTGTATTATTACAT
>NC_068983.1:98489036-98496291 GCF_001194135.2 Octopus bimaculoides
GACCATCCAAACCCGGTGACTTGTCCCTCGAGCATCTTGCCATCACGTCCCGCACGTCCGCTATCGTGATAGCACCTTCGCAACACTCTGCCTCTCTCACCGAGAGTCGTGGCACTGAAATATACCCTGTGTTCTCGCTCGCCACTCGTCCCGAACAGTCGGGCAAAATGCTGCCGAAAGGCCTCACACATTTTACTGGGCTCAAGTAATTCGCGCCTCTGTTCATCTACCACAGACCGGATGGTGGCTTTGTTGCCCTGTTGCGCCTCTGCCACCCGGGCCTCTCGCGCGGTTCCAACAGCTTCGTTCCTTAGAGCACACATGCTAGCCCTGACAACACACCCTTCGTGTTTGGCGTTGAAGTGTTAGTCGAGGGCCAACATCGCCGCCAATACGTCGGATACGATGCCACTTCTAATCGCCTCTTCTAGCTTCTTAATTAGGTCACCCTCTACTCTGTTTCTATCTATCGCTAGTGCTTCGCTATACTTAATCGTTTCTGCTTTTATTGCTCTCGTGAGGGCAAACCACCATTTGTTGTTGATGATGGCACCCGTCAAAGCCCTCTTTACTAGCGTGCTAATCAGGTCTCAGAAAACCTGTCTCGACAGGAAAGACGCGTTCAGTTTCCAGTAACCGGGACCCTGCCTATGTGCCTAATCTAAGTCTAACGTACACGTCACAAGTTTGTGATCCGTATAGCTGACTATGTGGAATTGTGGACATACTAAGCTATCACTATCTACTGTCCTACACAATATTCTATCTAGATACGATCTCGACGACCCAATGCAGTTACTCCACGTCCACGTTGGCGCATTCGGGTGATCGAGCCGGTACCTGTCAGACAGTTGAAAGCGTCTGAGCAGGTCTCTGAGGCATTTGCAGCCCCGTCTATTCCTATCTCTGCCCACGTAGTCTAGATGCGTGTCGAAGGTAGCATTCCAATCCCCCACGAAAAGTAAAGGACGAGACGTTCCTAGGAATACTTCTAGACGTCGAAAGACATCCGGCCGACCTGATGCATAGACTGATATGAGTCGAAAAGCACACCCATTGCTGCCGTCGACATCCAGGACAACCAGTCTACCCTCCGGGTCTACGAATATTGTCTTTACTTCGAGATCCAGACTCTTGTGAAAAAGTACCGTCGTGCCACTACCGCCCATTCTCGGCAGACAGGAAGAAAAATAAATGTTAAACTGTTCGCCAAACATGGACTTTAGTTTTTTTTAGGAGTATTTTTGACATCCCCCTACCGCATTGGGGTAGAGGGATTCTAATGTGTGGTGCAAGGTCGGTGTGACATGCAAAATTTTGATGTGTTCTGGTGGTGTTGTATGTAGGTGGTTGATTGTCTTTATGTCATCTTCTGTTAGGTTTTTGTTTTTGAGTTTATATATTCCATCAACTCTGTTTTTAATGTTTATGGCTGTGAGCATCGTTGCTGTATATTTTTTGTGGTGTTGGTGTTGTTTGTGTTAGAGTTCGAAATGTCTTCAGGAGTTGTGTATCTCCCTGCTTTATTTGTGTTTGCTTTTGTTCTTTCTTTGCTCCTTTTCCTCCTTCCTTTTCTGGTTATTTGCCATTCCTCACTGCTTTCGTCTTCCGAAGAAATTTCTGCAGAATCGGAAGGGAGTAAGGGTATATTGTAAGCGTCTATGTGTGTTTGTGTAAGTGGTTATGTTGTTGTTTTCGTTGGTGTTGGTTGTTAATTGTTCGTGTGAGGTGTATGTGATATAGGGGAGGGGGAATCAGTTTTAGTATCTTCTTTTGGTGTTCCTGTACCTTTAATTCTTGCTGTTGTTGGTGGTGGTGTTTTTGCAGGTGCTGTTTTATTGTCGATTGTTGGTGTGTTTCTTTTGCCGTCTTCTGTATCGATGGTGGTGTGGGTAGTAAGGCTTTTTTTCTCAGATTTTGGTGGTGGTTGTTGTTGTTGTTATTTTGTTTTTTGTTTTTTGTGGCAGTCGGACAATCGTTTTTTAAATGTGTCTCGCTGTTGCACAGATAACTGCATGACTGCCTGCCCTCCACCACTACGTACAACTTGTGTCCTTCAGTTAATTCAATGGATGTTGGTATTTTATTTATTGATGTTTGATCAATTTGCAGGAAGATTTCAAGTCTTTCCGACCCAGTTTTGCTGTTCTAAGACAGCAATTTCTAAAATGTTAATTTCTTCCATTTCGAAGCAGACGGCAGATTGTGTCTCTACTTCTGGAAGTACATTTTTTTTTTTTTTTTTTTTTTTTTTTTTTTACTTTTGACACTCTCTGGCCAAGATAAGTTGGTATCATCACTAACTCATCCATGTGGAGAGTCGGTGTTGAGAACCGTTTGACTAGATTTTCATTGTGGAATCGCACTTGAACTGTGCCAAATTGATGCCACCAACTGACATATGCCTTGTGTGCCCATACAGGGCGAAGGCATTTTTCAATTTTTTGTTGTAGTGCATTTTCAGGTGTCTTTGTTTTTGTACTTAGTATTTTATAAATGATTGTTCTTTTTGGGATTATTCAATGATGTTTTTAGGTATGTGCAAGTGTAAGTTTTGTCCTTCTTTGCTAAGCAGTACTTTTGTATGTTGATTTGTTGGGTAGTGAATGTTAAAATAGTTTTCTTTTGTTTTATCGCTTCAGTGAAGTTTGTTTTGTCCTTGGTTGTGGTGCTCGTGGTGGTAGTGGTAGTGTTGGTAGCAGAGGTGTTAATTGTGGCAGTTGAAGTTGTAGTAGTGGTGTTGGTGTTGGCGGAACTGTCTTTTGGGTGGAGATCACAGTGGACTGCTTTGTGATGATTTCGTTGTTGCTGTTGTTGTTGTCGTTGTGGTGACAGGGCTGTTAACGATCGTGGTTGCAGTATCAATGACGTTGACAGTGTTCACTGTCACGTCTCTCAGATTTGCCTTTGATTTATTTGTATTTTTCATGTCTGTAGTTGTATTCAAGTGTGTGTGCGTGCAGGAGTTATTCTTTTTTCTCCTAGGCTAGGGAAATGCTAGTCCATGAACGTATTTGACCAGCGTTCCATTATGAAATTTCTTGACATTTTACAAAGTTGAGAAGAAAAATAGAAATTTAAATAGGGTTGAAACTGCCCCTTGAAAACACACTCAAACGAAAGTTGGGTGCTTCACACACCTTGTGTGCTAAAATTAAAACAAAATGTGTGCAATAAAAGGTTGAAAAAAGCAATTACTGGCGAAGCCGATGCGACAACAATTCAGTCGATAGACAGACAGACAGACAGATAGTTAGATAGACAGATAGATAGATAGATAGATAGATAGATAGATAGATAGATAGATAGATAGATAGATGTAGGTATATGAGATTGTTCAGGCTTAATCTTTATCTGTCCGAATATTCTTTCTGAAAGGAAAAATAAGATTCAAGTAACTTTAAAATAGCATGAAACATATAAAATTTAAGCAAGAAAATGTTTTTTAAATAAATTTGAATATAAAAGAAATGATAATAAAATGAATTTTAATTAATCGCTACACTCCACCACCAATTCAATAAACAAAACGATAAAAAGGTAAATAGGAATTAAGCGAATTGAATAAAGAAATTAGATTTTAAAATAAGTGTATGAATTTGTCCTTCTGCCAGCCGCTAAGGTTTTCACTTATAACATATTATGTTAAAATATTTAAAAAAACACAGTAAATTAAACGTAAAGATATACAAATTAAGTAAGTAAATTTAGTTGCATCGATAGATATTACAAGATAAAATATCAGATCTATTCATTGATGAAATAAATCGTGTAATAAGAATGTGTGCGTGTTGCTAACACTTAGAAGAAGGTACTTCTTTTACACTCTCCAAAATGAATGGAACTTTAGCCAGTTGGAACTGATATCATCAGACAGTATCCAGCGACCTGCAGGTGTTTCAATCCTGAACCATAACACCCTCCTATTGGTGGGTCAGCAGAGGTGGCCAGATCACTGCTCATCATCTCCTCCTGGCTTCCAGCCTAACTCCTCTCTCTTGGTCCTTAACCAGCAAGAGGCTCTTTCTGCTGTCTCTACCATTTGTATCTTCATATCTTCTACATATGTTTCGAAGGATGCATTCAAAATACGTCCGACAGGATGAATTATGAAGATATAAATGATTTAATTACTCCTTGTTTAAGTTGGTGAATGCTGCCATAATCCATGCCTTCAGTTCATTTTTGGTGTTACAAGGAGTTTAGTTAGTCTGTTACTCAACTGTGCCCCACACATAATAATCAAGGGGATTGCAGTCTGGGGAGTTAGGTGGCCAGATGTTAGGAGTGATGTGGTTGCAGAAGTTGTCTGACAGCCATAACTGGATTCTCCTGTTTGTGTGGCATGGTGCAGAGCTCTGTTGCCAGACATAGGGTCTTCCAGCAGCCATCCTCTTGATCCAGGGCAGCAATGCTTCCTCCAGGCACTTGAGGTAGGCCTCTGTGTTGAGTCTGAGGCTATGTGGAAAGATGAATGGAAGCATAATATTGCCATCACTAGTGATCACTCCAAACACCATGACGTTGACTGGATGTTTGATTTTTATCTGTCTTGGTACTTGCCTTCAGATTGCGCTGTTCTCAGATTGACACCCAAACACTCCAAAATGTTTGTATTGGAGCTTCCAGCATGAATGCCAAGCAGTACAGCATGTCGTTTCCAAATTTCTGGCAGAAGGAATTGCGTCATAGTGTTGTTTTTCTCATAGATGGTGTCCCTGGTTTTAAGGGTATCATAAAAGACCTAAATGTGTGAATCTAAAAGGGGAATAAAATCATAATTAACTGACATTCTTGTATTTTCTATTACACCATGCCAGGAACTTTCCAACACTCCCTCATATGTGTACGTGTATATATATATAAATACAATCTGGGGATCCACATGTAGGAAGTTTGTAAGCTTCAAGCAGTCAGTGGCAGGTATAGAGAACAATAAGCGGACAATATATAATAAGATACCAAAACAATTTATTGGCCTTAAGAGTTAGATACTTTTCCCCATATCAAAGTTGCGAGGAAATTTGATAAGCTGATAGTTTCTATATAGCTCACTGTTAGCAACTAAAGTTGCTAAAAATACAAAAATACAAATTGAGGGAGTGGAACATGTATGTTTCTTAGCTAGTAGAAGCATAACAATTGCATTATGAGCTTCAGCTATCTAAGAAACATATGTATTGTGCATGTCACCTGTTTTAAGCCTTCAATATGTTTATATATATATATATATATATATATGACTCTGTGTGTGTGGGGGGGCGCATGTGCATGCATGCATGTACATGTGTATCCATTTCAGTGACAATTTGCAGAAAAAAATCAATACAAATGTAGTGTAGTAGTTTATTTATACTGCTTCACTGTATACTAGTAACTTTTCTGTATACTAGGACACTAACTCCATTGGAAACTAAGACTTTATGGTAACTTCTCTGTATTCTAGGATTCTATTGTAGCTCCACTATATACTAGGACAATGAGTAATACTCACTGCATATTTGACTTAGTGACAAAGATTAATTTTTTACAAATGTTCACTACTTCACAAAAACTATATCAGTCAAGTAAAAGATCTTCTCTAAAATGCAATAAAGATATTACAACATATTCAGAACACTATTTCAGAAAATTACCTCCATTCTCTTTGAACATACGTTTAGCAGGGGCAAAATAAGTCACACAAAATAAGATAAATTTTATCTCTTCAATTCTCCCATATTACATTCAAAAAAAGACTCATACACATCCATATCCATCCTTAGATGTCAGAATGATCAGAAATGCAACAAAAATTTAAAATATCTAGGTCAAATGAAAAAGGATCATGGGAAAATGGTACCCGACTATACTAATGAAACCCGACTAAATCTAAAAACTCAACAAAATATTCTCTAAAGCTTCTTCACGAGCTGCTGAAGTGGCTCACTTCCTGATATATTCATGCACCATGCAGTTTAAAGAGAAGAAATTTTTCAAATTAGTCATCACTCAGTGTTTTTTTTAAATTGAAAATTATCAAATTAGACAGCATTGGAAAAAATTGATTTGGTATCCAACAGAGAAAAACACCAAGAATTATCCAGATATTTTAGTAGTAATCTCAATTACAATTGGGTCAAAGTTGAAGAAATATTTCTTGAAAAAAGAAAATGTACCTGTCTGTCTCTTCGAAACACTTAGTTTAGTATGGTGGCAGCTGATGAAGGAAATGTTCTCTACGTGACCTATGTGTTTTCTGTGCTCTGTTTATGCTCTGTTTTTCATTTTGTCCACGTTTTTTTGTGACGTCCTGTACCCAGATATGCATCTATATATACACGTAGATGTAGGTATGTACATACATGTACGTATATATGCATATACTCACATATCATTTGTATTATATATATATATATATACATATATACACACACATTCATATCATACACAACAGGCTTCTTTCAGTTTCATTCTACCAAATCCACTCACAAGGCTTTGGTTGACTCAAAGCTCTCGCTGAAGACACTTGCCCAAGATACTACACAGTGGGACTGTAGCCGGAACTATGTGTTTGGGAAGCAAACTTCTTACCACATAGCCATACCTAAACTATTTCTTTTTTGTATTTAATATTTCTATTCCATTTGAGGCAGTAAGTTGGCAGAATTGTTACCACGCCAGGTAAAATGCTCAGCAGCATTTCGTTCAACTTTGCATTCTGAGTTCAACTGCCACTGGGATCAACTTTGTCTTTCATCCTTTTGGTGTTGATAAAATAAATACCAGTTGAGCACTGGGTTCAATGTAATCGACTAGTCCCCTCCCACATGCGCCAAAACTTGAAAACAATATTTTCTACTCCATACTAAGGTGCTGAACTGGAAGAATCATTTGCACATTGAGCAAAATGGTTAGTGGCATTTTGTCTGTTCTGAGTTCAAATGCTGTCAAAGCTACTGAGATCAACTGAGGGGAGGAGGGGGAGTGGTGGTGGTGGTGAGTGAAATGTGTAATTTTTTTTCTAATTTTTTCACCCTCATTACTTAGCCCATCTGTAATGCTCTCATGTGATTAGTTGAAGGGAAAGATAAAGAGCAAAAGAAAAAGGAGGGAGAAAAAGAGGATAAGGTGAAGACTGAGAGAGAAAGAGGGAGAGTGCAGTGTGTTAAGTCTATAAAATTATGCATAAAGTATATAAAGTGTGTATATAAAGTGCATTAAGTAATCGTAGTTGTGAAGACGCAATGGCCCAGTGGTTAGGGCAGCGGACTCA
>NC_068983.1:98498747-98501501 GCF_001194135.2 Octopus bimaculoides
GCTTTCTCCATGTCAATGAAGGCCAGGTACAGAGGTTTATCCTTGGCTAGATATTTCTCCTGCAGCTGTCTCACTAGAAATATGGCATCAGTGGTGCTTTTACCTGGCACGAACCCAAACTGCATCTCATCTAAATTGATTCGCTCCCTAATTAGTTGGGCTATGACCCTCTCCGTAACTTTCATAACCTGATCTAACAGTTTGATGCCTCTGTAATTATTAGTATCTAAAGCGTCACCTTTACCTTTGTAGCAGTTGGCTATGGTGCTACTACACAAGTCATTGGGTATGACTCCTTTATTATCAAGGTAATGTTTACCTACTGTTCTTTCAGATACAATAATGATTTCTAATTTTGGCTCAAAGCTAGAATTGTTGATTAACTTGACCTCTGAACTCAGTATTTTGTTTTTATCAACACCAGTTTGGTAGTGTGTAAGCTGAGTATGGATAAGCTGTGACCTCTGATGTATGGGTATGGTCAAACTGCTTTCAATGTATTGTTATAAAGCTGTTATTGTAAAAGGAGTAAGTGCTAAAACAGTGGAGAGAGAGAGAGGAAGATGACAAACTGAGCTCAATGAAATGTTTAAATTTTCCTCACTTTAAACAAAGTCACTGTACAGTTCAACAATTGGACTGATGGTAAATACCCCAGGGGAACAATGCATGTGTGTGTGTTTGTGTGCATGTATATGTATGTGAGTTTGTGTGTGTGTTTGTGTGTATGTATATGTATGTGAGTATAGGTACACCTATTGTGTACAAGTGTGTGTATGTGTGTGTGTGTGTGTGAGCGAGTGAGTGAGTGTCTGTATGCACATGTGTGCATGTGTGTGTATATGTGCATATGTATGTGAGTGTTTATGTGTATACGTATTGTGTACATGTGTGTGTGTGTGAGTGAGTGAGTGTGTGTCTGCATGCACATGTGTGTGCATGTGTGTGTATGTGTATATGTATGTGAGTGTTTGTGTGTATACATATTGTGTACATGCGTGTGTGTGTGTGTGTGAGTGAGTGAGTGTGTGTCTACATGCACATGTGTGTGTATGTGTATATGTATGTGAGTGTTTGTGTGTATACGTATTGTGTACATGTGTGTGTGTGTGTGTGTGTATGAGTGAGTGAGTGAGTGTGTGTCTGCATGCACATGTGTGTGTATGTGTATATGTATGTGAGTGTTTGTGTGTATATGTATTATGTACATGTGTGTGTGTGTGCGTGCGTGTGTTACTGTCTGTTTGCCTTGACTTTGCCTGATAGCTGTAAATGAGTGACACCATCATGCATGTGGTGTCCTTTGTTTCTAATCTTCTGTGAAAGCATGTTCAACCATGGAGCAATATTACCTTACTTGGAAACAGGTGAGGGTTGGCAACAGGAAGAGCATCCAGCTGTACAAAATGCGCCTCAAGAAATTCCATCAAACCCACGCTAGCATGGAAAAAATGGATGTCAAAACAATGATAATAATGAGGATAATGATAATCATGTAGTGAAAGGAAAGTAATGAAGTGACATATATAGGTACACTGACAACCATAGCTACACAAAGGGGACACAGACAACAGGGTCACTTTTCCCTGGCAGATGCAATATGCCTCTCATTTCTGGAATGGAACCAATGTCTATCACCTTAACCACTAATGTTGCATAAGCATAAGGACAGGATTTTAACTACAAGGTGTTGGGCTAAATATGACAATTTTATGTTTCCTATTTTTGAGGAACAGCTTGATGAATTGGTGAACACTCAACAGCATTGGAGGGCATAAAGATTGAAGTTGTAGTTGAGAAAAAGTTAGCTGACATAGAAGACTGGAAGCCATCTGAATATTTGGAAAGAGTGAGCTGTATCATGATGATTTGTGCTGGGTATCAAAATGCCAACATCATCACTGCTGCTCAATACTCTGTGAACACCCGAAAGGCTGTAAGACATGATACAGACATGAAAAAACAGAGTGCGGGTGATGTCATGCCACACCGCATCTTTGAACGGAAGCTTTAGGCTCTATTCAGACAGCTATGTGAAGCTGATGGCAACTGTGGTCAAACTCTGACTGAAGAGGGTTGCTGCTGGAAGGTCATATGTGTGACATTCGGATTTGGCTCCTTGCCATACTTCTGTAAACAGTCAGAAGTGGTTGTTGGAGAATTTTTATGCCTTCACTAGCTCCAATTTCTGACTTCTTAATTCCCCCAATTCTAATCCCATTGGTAGAGTGCAGTTAAGGAAGACATCAACCACTCTACCTGCAACACGAAGGCTGAGCTGGTGGCCAAGATCGAGAAGGTATTCAAATTTCTCCCAGAGATACAGTGAGGAACAAATGCACCAGGTTCCCAAGTCGTTTTGAGGCCATGGTGGAAGCTGAGAGCGGCCACTTTGAGTAAATTATTATTGCCCAGTCATAACGTATTTGTTTTTTTTTTTCTCGATTTTTAAAAAATACGTTTATTTTTGGATAGGATATTGTTTTCTTTTCCTTTTATGTAGAATATCAAATTTAGCCCAAACCCTTTATATCGACTCCAGATATATAACAACAGATATATATATATAACTACAGATATGTGGCCTCAACCCCAACTTTGTTTCTTCAAATGCATAATGAAATTTTCCTGAGTTACAATTTATATGGTGTAGCTTAAGATTATATCAGAATTTGCTGCGAAGTCATTTTGAGAAGGTGATAATGGTGGAGACAAGTTTTGAATAATTCTCATTTTTTGGTTTTGGTTCGTCAT
>NC_068983.1:98501835-98508042 GCF_001194135.2 Octopus bimaculoides
CTAATTATCAGAAACCTATTAGTAGAAAATTTCGTTAGAAAATAAAAAAATTCATTTTTCAAAAAGTTATGAAGAAACAAAATTTATATATACATCCCACATATCTGTGATATTGCCTTGATTAGTAATTTATTTTATCGACCCGTAAAGAACGAAAGGAAAAGATGATTTCGGCGGGAATTGAACACGGAAAGTACCAGCGACAGTAAGTAAAGCGACGCAATTAAATATAAAAAAAAGGTATCTTATTCGACGACCTAACGATTCTGTTAACGAACCGCCATTCGATTAAGAATTATTTTGACGGTAGCTTGTCTTCGCATTACGAATGAGTGGTTGAAAGAAGACAGAACGTAATAATTGGAGAAAACAAGATAGCTGCAGACCGTTGAGCTGTGACGTCACATAACATTCTCCGACTGCTGTTTACTGTTGCTACGATAACCTACAACATAAGTGAATAAAATCAGCAGTAGAAACAGAATGGGCTTTCAATAAAAGCATTATTATGGACCACTTCAACTGCCAGCCGAAATAGCTCAGTTGGGAGAGCGTTAGACTGAAGATCTAAAGGTCCCTGGTTCGATCCCGGGTTTCGGCATCCGGTGGTTGGCACAATTCTTTTTTTTAAATGTAAGAAAGTTTTACTTTCTATTGCTCAGCAGTAAATTTTATCTTTTGTTTCCACAACTTCTATTCGATGATAAAGTTTTCATATGGTTGTATGGTTCCTCATAGTTGCAGGTTCGGTCACACTTCGTGGCAGCTTGGCAAGTGTCTTCTACTATAGCTCTCAATTGACCAGAATCTTGTGATGGAAACAGGAAAGAAGTCTATTATGTAATTTGTTTTTATACCTACGTACAAAGTGTTTGGGATTGCAAGACAGTGTGTGAGAGAAAATCGCGAAGTCATAGGAGAGAAATATATGTCCATATGGATGATGGTTCACTTGCATTTAATGATGCTGCAAAGAAAGGGCTTGGAAACGCCACTATGAAAGGTTGCTAAATAAAGAGAATGAATAGGAGAAAGAGAGTCTGTTACATGTTGACCCAACTGAAGGACGAGCTATCCAAATCAACAATACCTTGGTAGATAAAGCAAATAAGGATATGAAGACAGGGAAAGCCCCTGGCCCATCAGGAATCACCGCTGAGATGCTTAAAATATCTGGCGGTGTAGGCTATGGTCTAGTCACTAATATAGTTAACCAGATGGTACATGAAGGAGTCATACAAAGGTAAAGGTGATGCCTTAGATAGAAATAATTACAGAGGTATCAAATTGTTGGATCAGGTGATGAAAGTTACAGTGAGGGTCATAGCCCAACTTATAAGGGAGAGAGTTAGTTTAAATGAGAAACACCACTGATGCTACATTTCTGGTAAGACAGCTGCAGAAGAAATACCTAGCCAAAGATAAAACCTCTGTACAGGGCTGGATTAAGACCCACAGAGGCCCTAGGCACTTAAAAGATTTTGGTGCCCCACACATATGTAATTCAAAATATAAACAATAATGAACCATAAAATAAATTTTATGTTTCAAAATCAAACATAACTAACAGTAATATGGAAAATAATGTTTATTTTTGTATACTTACACTTTATTTATATTTGAAAAGTTTTCTCTTAATTTTTTTAATAGCAAAGTCATTGATCAGATCTTCACTATGGCATTATGAGCATTTGAAATTATATTTCTGATCATATAAACCACTTTGAATATTATTTTAGCAATTTTTAAGCAATTTCTTTTCTATTGTAAACCATTTACCATTTCTGTGATGCCCCACTTGCCTTGATGCCCTAAGCACATGTTTTTGTTTAATGGCTATTCCAGCGCTGCCTCTGTACTTGGCTTTTGTTGAGATGGAGAAAACCTTTGATAAAGTCCCCTGATCCCTTATCTGGTGATCAATGCAGAAACTAGGGATAGACAAGTGGTTGGTGAGAGCTGTACAAGCCATGTACAGGGATGCTATCAGTAGGGTGATGGTGGTAACAACCATAGTGAAGAATTCAGGGTACAAGTAGGGGTTCACCAAGGTTCAGTCCTCAGGCTCCTCTTGTTCATCCTTCAAGCAATAACAGAGGAATTCAATACAGGCTGCCCCTGGGAGCTCCTCTATGTTGATGACTTTGTTCTTATAGCTGAATCACTACCAGAACTTAAGAAGTTTCAGGTGTAGAAGCAAGGTCTAGAATCGAAAGGCCTTAGGAAAGCAGATAAATCACAAATCCCTTCAGGTAAAATTAACACTAAAAATGTACAGAAAATAGATTCCATCACATGCCGGGGGGAAAACTAGAGGTAGTCAGATAGCTTCCATTAACAAGGTGACCAAGTCAGTAGTGGGGGTGGATGCTCTGAGAGCGTAGCTGGTAGTATAAGAATAGGCTTAGCAAAGTTCAGAGGACTCCTACCTCTGCTAGTAACAATAGGCCTCTTGCTCAGAGTAAAAGGCAGACTGTATGATGCCTGAGTGCAAACAGCCATGCTACACAGCAGTGAAACATGGGCTGTGACTGCCAAGGACATGTGTAGGCTTGAAAGAAATGAAGCCACAATGCTTCGTTGGATATGTAATGTCAGTGTGCATGAATGGCAGAGTCCTGAGAGAAAAGTTGGGCACATGTGATGCATATGGATGAGGACAGCTGCATGAAGAAGTGTCGCATTCTAACAGTGGCAGGAAACTTATGGAAGAGGTAGACCCAGGAATGTTGGGCCTCACAGAGGCAATGACAAGCGACTGAGACCTTTGGCAATATACCATGCTTGAGAAGACCCATCAAGCCAAGTGAGGTTGTAGTCGTTAATGATGCTAGTGTCACATAACTGGCACATAAAAAGCACCCCTTAAACGTTAGATGATATGCTGTGCTTGTGAAGACCTGTTGAGCCAAGTGAAATTGTAGTCATGGCAGGTGACCAAGACCTTTGGCTATATACTGTGCTTGTGTAGACCTGTCAAGACAAGTGAGACCGTAGTCATAGCCAATGCCAGTGTCAGGTCAATAGCACTTATGCCGGTGGCACGTAAAAACACCCACTACACTCTTAGAATGTTTGTTGTTAGGAAGGGCATCCAGCTATAGAATCCTTGCCAAATCATATTGGAACCTGGTGCAGCTCCCTAGCTTATCAGTTTTCAGTCAAACCATCCAACCCATGCCAGCATGGAAAATGAATGTCAAATGATGATGATGATGAAGTGTGTCTTTGCATTTGTGTTTGTCCATCTTCACCACTTGACAACTAGAGTTGGTTTGATTACATACTCATAACTTAGTTGTTCAGCAAAGGAGACTGATAGAACAAATACCAGGCTTTAAAAAAAGTAAGTACTAGAGATGGTTTAATTGACTAAACCCCAACAAGGCAGTACTTCGGCATAACCTCAGTCCAGTAACTGAAACAAGTAAAAGATAAAAAAAAGGATAATAAACACACATTCACAAACATATATATATATATATATATATATATATATATATATATATATAAATTTAGTAAATGGAGTAAGACGCATATGTTAACTGAATACTATTATTTCCAACATATGTTTCGAAGATTACAAATTATACCCTCCATAGGAATAGGTGATGTTGATAAGAATGTAATCTTCTCTTCAGGGAAATGCATGGGAACCAGCTTAAACGTAAGACATTTTATAGCCATGCTACATGGCAGTGAAACATGGGCCATGACTGCTGAGGACATGCATAATAAGCTCACAAGTAATGAAGCCAGTATGTTCCGATCGTGTACGTGTCTTTTCAAGTACAGCAAACCACCAGGAGTTTTGGTCCCCTGTCATCCCCTGTGTGAGTCCCAACGTTTGTAGATCCTTTCTCACCACTTTGTCCCATATATATATATATATATTTATATAAGGGCATTACTATACAATAATGCCTCACGCTATGAGGAACTCTAAGGTCAGACCACCATAAAAAACACATTTTTACCGAATGCGAGGAAATGCAACTCTCAAAGCCAGCCCCTTAAAAACAGACACATACACATACAACAGACTTCTTTTAGTTTCCATCTACCAAATCCACTCACAAAGCTTTGGTCAGTCTGAGGCTATTGTAGCAGACACATGCCCAAGTTGCCATTCAGTGGGACTGCATGTTGAAACTGAAAGCATGTTCAGAAACAAACTTCTAACCATGCAGTCATGGCTGTACCTATGTTTAATACCAATGTTAATAAATTAAGTGTCAATGTATTAAACAGTGTATGCAATTAAAAGAAATCTCAATTAATTGAGATTTATTTTTTAGTTGTAGAAAGAAAACAAAAACCTAACAGCCATTGAAAGAAAAGGAGAAAGAGTAAATTTTACATGCTTAAGGGCACATCTGAACATTGTTTTACAAGAATTTCAATATTTTTTAGGCATATCAGTATGCAAACCTACTTTGATCAGATGACAAAAAGTTTTACATAAAGAAATAAAATTTTTTGGCTAATAAGCATTTACATAATTAAGAAATAAAATTAGCTAAGAGTCAGTGACCTGGATTTAGATAGATGAGTCAGGGGGGGGGGCTATGTCCTGAGTGATGTACTCAAACAATTCACAATTAACTGAAATTTGTAAAATATATAAATAGATCAACAAAATATATAAAATAAAAAATAAAATAATGTAAAAATAGCACATTTACTCTTGAAAACGTCTGTAACCTGATCAAACAAGATTGAGTTGAATGCTGTACTGATGAGGTCTAATAAGACTAAAACATGTCTGAAGCTGTCCCCAATGTCAGATTTCCTCTAAACATGTGAATTTGGTGAAATTAAGTCATAATTTTATGAAATTATTTTCTCTTTTCTTACAGAGTTACTGCTAAAAATTAATTACTGTTAGATTGCTTTTGAGAATTTTTTACACAAGTTATTCATGTATATCACTCATTAATTTATTTAACTGTATTCATGTCCCTTAGCTAATTCTATTTATTAAGTAAATTTCTATGAGTCAAAAATATTTTTTCTCTATGTAAAACTTCTGTCTTTTGATTTAAGTAGATTTGCATACTGATGTGCCTCAAAACACTGAAATTCCTGTAAAACAATGATCAGGTTTGCCCATAAGCATGTAAAATTTACTCTTTCTCCTTTTCTTTCAGAGTTATCAACAATGGCTGTCAGGTTTTTGTTTTCTGTCTGCAACTAAAACAAAATCTCAATTAAATGAGATTTTTCTTAATTGCATACATTGACACTTAATTTATTAACATTGGTGCATGGCTCGGTGGTTAGAGCATTGAGCTTATGATCATGAGGTTACGAGTTTGATTCCTGGACCAGGCTGTGCATGTTCCACAAATAGCTTTACTCAGACTTGTACCTCAGAGAAGTTTCTAGGTGCACCCATGGTTATTCATGACTAAAAGGGGGTCCTTACCCATGACCCTTTAATGTATATAATATACATAATATCTGTGTGTGTGTGTGTGTGTGTGTACATGGTCTAATCAATAAGTATCTGGATTGTTACTATAGTAACGAAGCTAAAGCACTGAAAGTGAAGCAGCTTGGCACAGACTGACATTGAATTCTGCTGTGCATGCGCACTAAGTTTTAACATTCTAGCTCACACCCGCTGTTTACAGCATTGCTTGGAAGTAACATGTGTAGCATGTGTTTGTTGCATTGACTGTAACAGAGACAGTTGAGCAGAGAACCTGCATCAAATTTTGCCAAAAGCTTGGCAATACCTGCTCAGAGGCCTACACAAAGCTTTCAAAAAAGTTTTCCTCATTCTCGACACAATCAAGAACATCTTGTGCAAGTGAAACCCGAGTGTCTTTTTGGTCAGCTGAAAGCAGTTTTGGCACTGTGACTGAGACCTTTCGAAATATGCTGTGCGTGAGAAGACCCGGCAAGCCAAGTGAGACCATAACCCGCGACCTTTACAAGGGGTGTAGCCAGCCCACTTATGCGTACCTTTCCTTCATTGGACATTAAACTCTGCTTGCGAAGACCTGTTGGGGCAAGTGAAATCGAAATTGAACTAAATGACTGGCACCCATGCCAGTGGAGCACTGACAGCACTGTCTCTTTTTGCCAAACTGCTAAGTTACAGGGACATAAACACACCAGCATCAGTTGTCAAGTAGTGGGGGAGAGGACAAACACAGACACACAAAGATATATATATATATATATATATATATATATATA
>NC_068983.1:98510141-98515821 GCF_001194135.2 Octopus bimaculoides
TATATGATATATATAGGTGCTGCTCCAGCATGACTGTAGCCTAATGACTAAAACAAGTAAAAGAATAAAAGAATATTATCTATTATCTTTTACTTGTTCTAGTTATTAGATTACAGCCATGCTGGGGCACCACCTTCAAAACTTTCAGTTAAATGAATTGAACATGGTGCTTTGTTTTTCTTTTTTAAGCCTGTTACTTATTCCATTGGTCACTTTTGTCAAACTACTAATACATCAAAAAGGAAGCACAGTAAAGTGTGACACGCCCCCAAAACCGGGTTCCAATAGTAGACCCTACAATCCACAATCCACCCTAGTATGTAGTATAATACAATGCAGGACATGAAACTCATGAAAGGCTAAAGTGCAGCATACAAGCCAAATAATATTTAAAAAATTAATAAGCAGAAAACAGGTGTGGCATTCAAAGTTTTATAGGACAGACACACATTTCAGCAAAGTGCCAAAATAATTACATAACAGAAGTAGAAACATTATGCCACCATACATTTCACCTCATCTGTGTCCTACATTTTACAGTGGGGAAACTGATGAGATGAAGTGCATGATTGCATATTGCTTCTACATCTGTTCCGTACTTATTTTGGCATTTTTATTAAATGAATGCAAGTTCTATAAAGCTGTTTCCTGCATATTATTTTTCCATATACAAATGTGTGTGTGTGTGTGTGTGTGTGTGCATGTGTGCGTGTGTGTATGTGTAGATAGACAAATAGATAGATACATAGATATAGAAAAAGATTATATATGTAAATATATATATATATATATATATATATATAAATTTAATGAATGGAGTAAAACGCATATGTTAACTGCATACTTTTATTTCCAACATATGTTTTGAAGATTACAAATTATACCATCCATAGGAATCGGCGATGTTAAAAATGTAATCTTCTCTTCAGGGAAATGCATGGGAACCATCTTAAATGTAAGACATTATACTCAAGTACCCAAAACATCAAGGAGTTTCTACCTCATAAACAGGAGTTACACCACAGTTATTTTGTGATCTTTGCTACCCTGGTATCTATTAACCAATTTATTTTGTCCGAGTTATTTATTAATTAGGAGAAAATAAATACATATAATAATATATATATATATATATATATATATTTGTATGTATGTATGTATGTATGTGTACATATATATATATATATATCTTTTATCTTTTCCTTTGCTTGTTTCAGTCATTAGACTGTGGCCATACTAGGGCCACATCTTGCAAAATTTCAGTTGAACAAATCAACCCCAACACTTAATTTTTATAGCTTGGTACTCATTCCATTAGTCTTTTTGCTGAACCACTAAGTTACAGAGATGTAAACACATCAACATCAACTGACAAACAGTGGTGAGACACAAAAACACACACATGTAGAGATACATATATATATGGTAGGCTTCTTTCAGTTTCTGTCTACCAAATCCATTCACAGGGCTTTTGTTGGTCTGAGGCTATAGTAGAAGACACTTGCCCCAGGTGTCACACAGTGGGTCTGAACCTGGAACCCTTTGATTAGGAAGCAAACTTCTTATCACACAGTAATCTCAGCAGTATCATTTCCCATTTCTTGGCATAAGTGATTAACATGGATGACTTTTATTGTATAAGTGAATTGCTGTCATTTCAGACTCAACGGTGATTAAATAAAATCTCCAATAATTAAATCAAGAGATTTTTATTGTTTTCACTTCAATGAAATACAAAAACGATTTGCGCAAAACTCTTCCTCTTATTTAATTCTCTTTGGATCTAATCCTTCAATTTATTTTCTGTAAAAAATTTTATTTGATTATTCTTACCATACAAGGTTATATTAAATATAGTGTGCAGGATAATATCCCCAGGGTCAGCATTCTTGATAAACATATGGAGGCTTGATTAACTGATGTTGAATGATTGGTAGGGCTGAATTTCATTGCATGCTTGATTCCCATATAAAACCAAGTCCATTTTATATTTTTGAAGACATCATTTATTCAGACAGATTGTATGATGCCTGCACACATACAGCTATGTTACCCAGCGGTGAAACCTTGGCTATGACTACAGAGAACTTGTGAAGGCTTGAAAGAAATGAAGCTAGCATGCACTGCTGGATGGGTAATGTCAGTGTGCATGCACAACAGAGCGTAAATGATTTAAGAGGAAAACTGTATAAGAGGCATCAAATATGTGCAAGAGAGAAGACTGCACTGGTTTGGTCATGTGATGCGTATGGATGAGGGCAGCTGCATAATTGTGAAGGGTACCTGTGGAAGGGGTAGCCCCAGGAAGACATGGGACAAAGTGGTGAGAAAGGATTTTCGGATGCTGGACCTCCCTGAGGAAATGTCAAATGACTGGGAGATGTGACAATTTGCTGTACTTGATAAGACACATCAAGCAAAGTAAAATCCTTGTCTTCCACACATACAGGCTTGTCCTTTCAAGTGCCACTTAAAAAGCACCATTGCTGGTGCTGTGTTAACGCACCCATGCCGGTGGTATGTAAAAAGCACCCAGCACACTGTGTTAAGTGGTTGGCATTGGGAAGGGCATCCAGCCATAAAAACCATGCTACAACAGACAGTTGGAGTCTGAACAGCTCCCTGCTAGCTAGCTCCATATCAAACTGTCCAACCCGTGCTAACAAGGAAAGTGGATGTTAAACAATGATGATGATGATGATTTGTATGATTATAATAATTACCAAACACTGTCACTGGTTACGAGTGGTGAGTTATATGTATGATATGTCTAGCTAAGAATGGAAAGCTACATATTCATGTGTGGCAAGAGGTGAGAATTAAGAATGTTCTGTGCACATGCTTGGAGAAGTGCTTTACAGACAAAGTGATTCTTATCAACCCAAGGACAAGTAGCCAACCAAGAATCCTGCATTCATCTCTCTTGTCAGAAACCTCTCCCGACCTCTGCACTGATTGTTCTGCACTTCTATATTTATGACCAAACTTTGACAGGAAAATCATGGAAAATTCCATCTTTCATACAATTACAGCTG
The DNA here is from genome assembly GCF_001194135.2 of Octopus bimaculoides. Taxonomy (NCBI): domain Eukaryota; kingdom Metazoa; phylum Mollusca; class Cephalopoda; order Octopoda; family Octopodidae; genus Octopus; species Octopus bimaculoides. The sequence goes on from NC_068983.1 coordinate 98,513,177, forward strand.
AAATACTATTGGTCAAAATTCAGGGTAAGTCCATCTGATATGCTGTGGCCTTTTTCTCATTACTGGACCACTGCACTTTCAAACCTAAGCTCTGCTACAAACATGTCAATTGCAAATACATGGTGTGCACCACTGCAAACCATGGCAATTGAAGAAAATAATAATGATATTAGCTATGTGAAGAACCCATTGCCACCTGCCTAACTTCAGAAGCACCACAACAACGACTGTGTAAACTGGTAGGGGGAGAGTCTTTTCCATTGCACCCTCAATACAGAATGTATGTTAAGTCATTACGCTTATTAAACACCAGTTTTTTTCTTATCACTTTTAAAATGTCATTCGTTTACTGCACAGAGGTTATGACAAGTGACCGAGACCTTTGGCAATATGCTGTGCTTGAGAAGACTTGTCAAGCCAAGTGAAATCGTAGTTGTAGCCCTTGCTGGTGTCACATAACTGGCACTCTTGCTGGTGGTACATAAAAAGCACCCATTACACAGTTAGAGTATCTGGTGTTAGGAAGGGCATCCAGCTGTAGAAAGCATGCCAAATTAGACAGGAACCTGGTGCAGCTCTCTGGCTTACCAATTGCAGTCAAATTGTCTAACGCATGCCACTATGGAAAACAGATGCTAAATGATGATGATGATGATATACAAGTGATGGGAAGCAGGAAGCTTGATTGGATGCTAGAATTATAAGTGTTGGCACAGTAATGTGCCAGCTCTAGCATTCGATCCTCAGAAGAGAAGTTGATAAAAAAAAAATATTGTTGTCTTCAATTTGGCTTTTGTACCTATCCTCACCAATTATCATGAATGTTGGATAATGACTGAAAAAGTACAGTTGACTGAAAGAGTACAGTCATGAATGCAAGTGGCTGAAAAGTAGTTCCTCCAAACTCTCTCTGGAGTAACATTATTCAATAAAGTTCATAGCTCAAAGATCAAGGAGTCTCTCCAGGTTTCATTGCTACCTCACTGCATTGAGAGGTCACAGATCCAGTACTAGAAATGTGCGAGTGAGTAGAGTGTTGCAGGAAAGAACTGCAAAATGGCTTTGTTGAGCTGAGCCAACCCGCAGGAGATGGTTGAATAATATCCATAGTTTCAGTTGATCACACTTGAGAATCCAGCTGGAAAGTCTAATAACAGTTGCTTCTGATAGGAACTTATGGAGGAGATGCTTGAGAACTCTACTACCATGACCCTCCCAGGAACAATGGGTGGAGAAGATTGATGGATGGATGGGTATATTAGTATAATCATGTTGTAAAAGTGTTGCTAATATTCAAATATAAATATACACATATATATATATATATATAATGCATGCATGCATACATATATACATGCATACACACTCACACACACACACACACACACATACATACATACATACATACATACATACATACATACATACATACATACAAACAAACAAATAAACAAACATACATACAAACAAACAAACAAACAAACAAACAAATGTAACTGCTGCTATCAGACAGGAATAAAATTTTGGCTATAGAGAGGATTTTCAGAGATAAACTGATGAAAAATATAAGAACAGATTAAAATTTTTTGTCAAATGAACATATCAAAGACTATCTCAGCATTAAACAGATGCCCAGTTATCCATCAAAGACCACATCTCTTTATTCTTCTATTTGTTAAAAGTGGAATCATGCAAGAAAAGTGGTACAATTAAGTAAAAATGTACATACTACCACAAAAATAAATATAATTTTCTAAAATTAATATTAAGTATTACCAAATATTTCATCTAAGAAAATAACAATAATTGTACTTAAATCAACATTTCTGATGGTCATGAAATACAGGGTTGATCTTTTTAGTTAAACATTCAATATTTTGAGAAAATATGTTGTTTGATGAATATAAACAACTAGTTTATTTAGGTGACCATATCTTTTATCTTTTACTTGTTTCAATCATTGGACTGCAGCCTTAAAGGGTTTGGTAAAAAGAAAAAAAATCAACCCTGATACTTATTTTTAAGCTTGGTACATATTCTATCAGTCTCTTTTTGCTGAACTACCAAGTTATGGGGACATTAACAAACCAACACTGGTTGTCAAATTGTTGTGGAGGACAAACACAAGCACAAAGATGCATGCCTATAAATATATACATACATGCATGCATACATACATACATACATACATACATACATACATACATACATGCATGCATGCATACATACATACATACATACAAACAAACACAATGAGCTTCTTTCAGTTTCCATCTACTAAATCCATTCTCAAGACTTTAGTTGGCCCAGTGTTATATTGAAAGACACTTCTTGCCCAAGGTACAGTGAAGTGAGATTGAACCCCACATCACAAGATTGGGAAGCAAGTTACTGCATCTTACTATTTTACTTGTTTCAGTAATTTGACTGTGGCCATGCTGGAACACTGCCTTTTAGTCAAACAAATCAACCCCAGGACTTATTCTTCGTAAGCCTAATACTTCTATCATTCTCTTTAGCTGAACAGCTAAGTTAAGGGGATGTAAACACACCAACATCAGTTGTCAAGTGATGGTGGGAGGACAAACATAGACATGCAAACATATATATATATATATATATATATATATATATATATATATATA